>NC_092721.1:162441470-162741470 GCF_047496885.1 Scyliorhinus torazame | reverse complement strand
CACGATCTCGTGTTGCTGGAGTGTTTCTTTTGTTTGAGCAGGCTGGAAATGCTGGCAGGTCGCACAATTGAGGACCATGTTGGATATGTCCTGGCTGATTCCAGGCCAATAGACAGCCTGCCGGGCCCTGCGCCTACACTTTTCGACACCTAGGTGTCCCTCGTGGATTTGTTTGAGCACTAAGCTCTGCAGACTGTGAGGAATAACGATACGATCTAGCTTGAGGAGGATCCCCTCGACGACTGTCAGGTTGTCCTTCACATTAAAGAACTGAGGGCATTGCCCTTTTTGCCAACCATTTGCAAGGTGGTGCATTGCACGCTGCAGAAGAGGGTCTTTGGCAGTCTCTTCACGAAGGCTGATCACTCTTTCGTCTGAGGCCGGGAGGTTGCCGGCACACAGCTGCACCTGTGCCTAAATCTGGCGGATTAAGTCAACCTGTTAACAGGGCGAGGTGATGGAGCGGGACAGGGCATCCGCAATTATCAGCTCCTTGCCTGGTGTGTATACTAACTCAAAATCGTACCTTCAGAGTCGAAGGAGAATTCGCTGAAGCCTGGACGTCATGTCATTCAAGTCCTCATGAATGATATGGACCAAGGATCTGTGGTCAGTCTCCACTGTGAATGTTGGTAGGCTATAGATGTAGTCATGGAACTTTACAATGCCAGTTAGGAGGCCCAGGCACTCTTTTTCTATTTGGGCGTACCTCTGTTCAGTAGGAGTCATGGCCCTCGACGCATAAGCAACTGGAGCCCAGGACGAGGAGTCATCCCTCTGGAGGAGCACCGCACCAATGCCGTCCTGGCTTGCGTCCATGGAGATTTTGGTTTCCCTGTCTGGATCAAAAAACGCTAGTACCGGAGCAGTGGTGAGCTTTGCTTTAAGCTCGAGCCACTCTGCTTGATGTGTGGGTAGCCACTGGAATGCAGTGGACTACTTCACCAGATGCCTGAGAGCTGTGGTGCGTGCGGCCATATTGGGAATGAATTTTCCCAAGAAGTTCACCATTCCGAGGAAGCGTAGTACCACCTTCTTGTCTTCCGGAGTCTTCATGGTGTTAATGGCCTTGACCTTGTCCGAATCTGGTCGCACACCCTGCTGGGATATCTGGTCGCCCAAGAACTTGATAGTTGACATGCCAAAGGAGCACTTGGCCTTGTTCAGCTTGAGGCCATTTGCATGGATACGTCGAAAGACTTGTTTGAGACGAGATATGTGTTCCTCGGGGGTCATGGATCATATGATTACATCATCTACGTGGACAGGCACACCCTCAATGCCCTCTATCATCTGCTCCATGATCCTGTGGAAGATTTCAGAGGCTGAGACAATGCCGAACGGCATACGGTTATAACAGTACCTGCCAAATGGTGTGTTGAACGTGCAGAGCTTCCTGCTGGACTTGTCCAGTTGTATCTGCCAGAAACCACGCGATGCATCTAAGCTTTGTGAAGAATTTGTTGTGTGCCATCTCACTGGTCAGTTCCTCCCACTTCGGATCGGGTAGTGTTCCTGCATTATGTTCTGGTTAAGATCTTTGGGATCTATGCATATCCGCAACTCTCCTGAGGGCTTCTTCACACAGACCATTGAGCTGACCCAGTCAGTCGGTTCCGTCACTTTGGAGATGATGCCCTGGTCTTGGTGCTCCTGTAGCTGTGCCTTTAAACGTTCTTTCAGAGGAGCCGGCACCCGGCGTGGTGCATGGATCACAGGCGTGGCATCAGGCCTGAGTAGGATCTTGTAGCAGTATGGCAGAGTGCCCATTCCATCAAACACATCCGGATATTGTGCAAGGATGTCATCAATGTCAGCCTGAAGATCCACATTGGAAGAAGACATGGCATGGACTCGCTGTACGAGGTTGAGTAGCTTGCATGCATGGGCACCGAGCAGGGATGCCTTATCGAAGCGCAGTGTGACATTGATGGTCTTGTTGGAGACGAATAGATTACAAGATCCTAGTGCAGTTACGGCATTGCCATTATAATCGAGGAGCTGGCAGGCTGGCGGAAGAATTTTGGGTTGCTTTTTAATGTGATCAAAATCAGCTTGAGAGATGAGTTTGGCAGAAGCACCAGTGTCCAGCTTAAACTGGATGCTGCATTGATTAACTTGTATGACTGCACGCCATTCGTCCGCAGAATCCACATTGAGGATAGATAGGCGTCTTGCTGAATTTGAGGAGGCATACTCATATGTAGTGATGATGCCCACATGATAGGGGGACTTCAGGCAGTCGTCCTCTGGATCCGTAGTGCTACCAGGATCAGAATCCAGTAAGTCTTGCTGTACACATCAAACGCGTTTGCGTTGGAATTGGGATCGCTGGCCCTTGACTGGTGGTGCAGACCTGCACAAGACTGCATAATGTCCAGGCTTCCCACAATCAAAACATCGCTTGCCTTTTGCAGGGCATTGCCGCTCTAAGTGGGTGGTTCCGCAGTTCGGGCACGTCATGACGTTGACGTCGTTACGCTCCGTGCGCCCAGCCGACATTCGCACCTGCGCAGTTTGGTTTTCGGCCGCTTCGTTCTCCCGTTCGTGTTGCGCATGCGTGAGGCCCCGGGAAAAGTGCGCGAAATGGCCGCTTTCATCGATACTGAAGCGCTGCATCCGGGCGATGGCCTGTACACTCTCTGCCTCGTGGGGGGCAAGTTTTTCGTATTTTGCCGATTTGAAACGGGAGTACCGATTTCTCGCATGCTCATGCACTATACACGTCTCGATTGCGACTGGCAGGGTCATGTGCTTAATTTTGAGGAGTTGCTCCCGCAAGGAATCGAAGTGCACCCGAAACACGATCTGATCCCTGATCATGGACCCAGCAGTTGCACCATAATTGCAGGACTGCACTAATATACAGAGATGAGTTAGAAAGGATTGGAACGGTTCATCCTTACCCTGAAGGCGTTGCTGGAAAATATAGTGTTCAAAGGTCTCGTTTGTTTCGACTTCACAGTGACTGTCAAACTTCTCCCAAACGGTCTTGAATTTGGCCTTGTCCTGGCTGTCGGTAAAATTAAGCGAGTTGAAACTCTGGATGGCTTGGTCCCCCGCAGTTGATAGGAGCAGCGCAATTTTTCTGGCATCGGACGCATCCTCGAGGTCTGAGGCCTCAGTGTAGAGAAGGAACCTTTGCTTGAAGACCCGCCAGTTGGCGCCGAGATTGCCGAAGATCCGCAGCTGTCAAGGGGCCTGGATCTTCTCCATGCCGCTGGAAGGCACTTGCTGGTCTTCATGGAATCACTCGAGGTAAACCACTTAGAGATAGTAGACTACTGGTACCATGTCGTGTTATTCACCCTGGGGTTACACGGACTGCAACTGGATGCATTTGTACTTGAAAGTAGACTCCAAACTTCGATGTAGTTCAATACGCTTTATTGAACTTGTTAAGCAGTGCACAAAGTTCGCTGTAGGTTTGACACTCTACTAATCTAAGCGTGCTTACTATAACTAACTAGACCAGACTAACTCTGAGCCAGGTGTAGAAGGTGCTAACTGATATATACACCCTGACTGTCACTACAGTTGTCACCAGTGGAAAGAGGCAGAGTGTTGATGCCTCATGTGTTTTATAGTAGGAGACAACCTTCTAGTGTTCTGCCTGGTGATTGGCTGTGTTCTGTCCTGTGTGTTGATTGGCTGTATTGGGTGTCTGTCACTGCCTGTCTGTATCTCATTATGTGCATGAGTGCATATCATGACAAAGGTTTGGGAGCACATTTAGAGCTCAAGGGAATAAAAGTCAGCAGAAGTATGATTACAAAACTGGCTGAGTGACAGGAAACAGGGAGTAGTGGTGATAGGTCATTTCTTGAAGTGGGGGAGGGTTTATGTTGGGGTTTCCTAGGGTCGGTATTAAGTTCTCTGCTTATCTTGATCTATATCAATGATTTAGACTTGGGTGTAAAGGGCACAATTTTTAAAAAAGATGATGCAAAACTTGGAAGTATTGTGAACTGAGGAGGACAGTGTAAAACGTCAAAAGGACAGAGATTTGGCATGGAATGTGTGGGCAAGTGGCAGGTGAAATTTAATGCGGAGAAGTACGAAGTGATTCATTTTGGTCAAAGAACGAGGTGACACAATATAAAATACAGGGTACAATTCTAAAGGGGGTGCAGAAGCACAGGGACTTGGGAGTATATGTGCACAGATCACTAAAGATAGCAGGACAAGTTGAGAAAGCAGTTAATAAAAAGCATGTGAAATTCTGGGTTTTAAAAATAGGGCTAAAGTAACTGATGGTACCTCAGAGGATGAGACTGGGAATTAATAATGGGAAATAAGAAAATGGCAGAAACTTTGAACAATATTTTGAATCGGTCTTCGTCGTAGAAGATACTGAAAGTATGCCAATAATCATAGAAAACTAGGGAGCAAAAGGGAGGTAAGAACTTAAAACTATCAATATCACTAGAAAATACATACTAAGCAATCATACGAGACTAAAAGCAGATGACCTGCATCCTAGTGTCTTATAAGAAGTAGTTGCAGGGACAGTGAATACATTAGTTGTAATCCTGAAATTCCCTAGATTCTGGTAAGGCCCCAATGGATGGGGAAACCACAGATGCACCGCTCCTCTTCAAGAAAGGGAGAGACAGAAAGCAAGAAACTATAGGCCAGTTAGCTCCAATGTCTGTCATTTTGAAAGTCCTGGAATCCATTATTATAAATTAATAGCAGGGCATTCATAAAACCATGCAGAGGGATGGTTTTATGAAATAAATCATGTTTGACAAATTTATTAGAATTCTTTGAGGATGTAACAAGCAGGTTGGGTAAAGGGGAACCAGCAGATGTGATGCATTTGGATACAAAATGAGGCTTGGTTGAGAGTCCAGACAGCTATTATAATACCAGCTCGTATCCTTTAAAAGCACGCCAAAAACCACAAAGCCCAGGAATAGGGTTGTGAATGCCAGAATTGGGATCTGCCTGCCACTTTTTATACAGATCCCAAGTCATCCTGACTTGGTTGATATTCAGGCTGCAGCACCGAGAAACACACCGCTGTTGTTGTTGTTGAGAAACACACCATTTTGCTGTTTGTTTTGGCCTCAGGAAGTTTCTCTTTGCTGAGGCCACACTTAGAGGGATTTAGATTCGGGGACCATTTTGTCTGGCAGCACCGATTTATTCCCCCCCTCCACTTTTTTGACTCCCCTCATCCCTTCCCAACCTTGAGGAGGCCCCCAGGAAGCCCCCCCCCCCCCCCCCACTTGACAAAGTCGCATCGGGCCCAACTCCTGGCAGTGCCAACCTGGCATTTGGGCAGATGGCACTGCCAGGCTGACAGTGCCAAGGTGTCCAGGTGCTAAGGGAGTGCCAGGGGGCCACTCTGCCCTATCGCCAACCACCAGGAAAATGTGAGCTTCTCCATCTCGGTATGAAGAACAGTAAAGCAACATGTTATTTAAATGGAGAAAGACTACAGAATGTTGTGGTACAGAGCAATTTGGGTGACCTCATACAAGAAACACAAAATGTTAGCCTGCAGATACAGACAGTAATTAGGATGTCAAATGGAACCTCGGTCTTTATTGCAAGGAGGATGGAGTATAAAAGTAGGAATGCCTTTCTACAACTGTGTACACTGTTGGCGAGACCACAACTGGAGTACTGGGTACAGTTTTGGTCTTCTTATTTAAGGAGAGATATACTTGCATTGGAGGCAGTTCAGAGAAGGTTCACTAGATTGATCCTGATATAAAGGCTTGGCTATTGAGGAAAGGTTGAATAGGTGTTGCCTGTACTCAGTGGAATTCAGAAGAATGAGACGTGACCTTATTGAAACAAGTAAGATTCTGAGGGAGTTTGAAAGTGAAGATACTGAGAGAATGTTTCCTCTGTGGGGGAATTTAGAACCAGGGGAATAACTTCAGAATAATGTGTGCTCCATTATTCAATACTTGTAAGGCTGAGATTGACAGATTTTTGATCTCTCAGGGAATTAAGGGATAGGGGACTCGGCAAGAAAATGAAGTTGAAGCCCAAGGTCAGCCATAATTACATTGAATGGCTGAGCAGGTTCGATGGGCCACATGGTCTACTCCTGCCCCTATTAGATGTGTTCTTGAGGGTTTGCCATTTAAGATAGAGATGGGGAGAAATTTCTTCTCTCTAAGGGTCCTTGGAATCTATGGAATTTTCAAACTCAAAAGCCTTGGAGATTGAGTCATTGAATGTACTCAAGGTTGAGATATGCAGATTTCTGAGCTATAGTTGAGTCAAGGGTTACGGGGAATAGCCAGAAAAGTGGAGCTGAGGCCAAGATAAGATCAACCTTGATCGTACTGAATGGTGGAGCAGGCCGAGGGAATCATGTGGCCTACTCCTACCCCTATTTCTTATATTCTTACCTCCATGCTTCTTCATTTCAAACTTCCTATCCAGCATAGACTAAGGAGACTGTAGCTTTCTTTTTAAATTGTTATAAATGGGAAAGAATCCTGTACAAGGTGTGAAAATATAATTGATGATTAGGAATATAATTATTGAATTGTAAGGGACGCCTTCTAGATACATACATACCCAATTATAGCATATTGTCCTTGTTGCATCAGCTCTACACCAATTGAGAACCACATACACCTTCATAATGCAGTTTTGATTATCCTATTAGAAAATCATGACTTTTGATTCCCTAATTACAAATTAATTGTAATCTTTGAAAATGATGAGTGCTAAGTAAGCCACAAAACTAATCTAATTTTCTGGCAGCACAAGAGGGAGTTATCTTGCTATAACTGTGATGCATAATTTTCTGCAAGTAGCGGCAATCAATCCTAAATAGTTTTGACCCTTAAGCTCCTATTAAAGCAACACTGTAAGTCTATATACTTGGCGCAAATAAATTTTATTTCTAGTGTTTCAAGGAAATAAAAATCTAGTTAAATTGAAATCTGAATATTTATTTGTAACGGTTTCCTTCACATATATCTAGCTTCTCTTTATGATTTATCATACATGCATATGAACAAGTGATCACAGCTCTTTTACAAATAAAATTCACACTAAAGCATTAGACTTATTACTTAATGCTCATGGTATGAAATGTTAGATGATCATATTTTACAGTTTCCTCACTTTTTAAATTAAATTTGTATAACCAGGATTCATTAATTAATTCCTTCTTACAGAGTTACAAAGAAACATGTAATGCGTCGTGATCTTGGCTTTTAAATGGACAATTAGAATTGAGACTCTTACGAGCCTGGTGCTGAAAGAGTTCTTGAAGAGACCTGTAAGGCTGAGGAGATTCCTAAGGCAATTACTTGTCTGCTTTTGGGAAGAATGCTGGTAAGACAAATTATTGGTCTCCTTCATCCTGTATGGGCATTGACCTGGATCACCAATGAAACAAAGCAACGGGAATTCCTTAAAGAGCAGACAAAGTTTGCACCAATGAATTAGTTTGGTTTCGCATCTGCAAAATTTTAGCATTGATGTATTTATAGCCTTGCATTTAATGAGTTAATAATATTGAAGCCTAATGTTGAGTTTCTAGCAGATCTCGAACTTTGAAAGTTCACTCAATGACAATAAAGATCATGCTGTATGGGTCAATTACTCGTGAGATCCATAATGTTTGATACCGATTTTAAAACCAGGAGCTGGCAATGATGAGGCTTATGAGAAGCTCACCAAAATCAAACTAATTGAAGTATACTCTTATGGGATACTAGGAAGATATTCCAAATATTAATTGGATCATATATGTTATATTTTAAATAATGACTTATCTAAAATATATATATTACTCTTGAATCCACCAGGATGATAAAATGACCAATAGTCTTCTTGTTGAAAGATGAACTATTTAATGAGTAATAAAATAATAAACTGTGAGTCCTTTTATTCAATACTAAACTAACTATAAAGAAATAAAGTACAATACAGATAACTATATAACTATACACTGTTATAACAAACTAGTTCTAACTTCTCTCACTCTAGCTATTCTATGTCTTGCTTGTTCACTGTTCTGGATCACACTCTCTAACTAACTAAAAAGAGCGGGAATCCAGTTCTTATAGTATCTAACTTTGCGACATCTAGTGTTGAAATGACTGTACTACATTTGCATACATTGATCATGTATACTGATATCTGAACATCACTACAACATACAGCATCAACAAATTAATAGGAATAAAATAGAATCCATCATCAGAGACAGAATGACTGAGAACTTGACCAAGTATTACCTAACTAAAGAGAATCAGCGTGAATTTATGAAGATTAAGTCATGTCTAATCATCAACATCTTGGAGGTTACTATTGGGCAGAAACTTAACAGGACCAACTGTTTAAAAAGTATGGCTACAAGAGCAGGGATTCAAGAAGGCAGCTTACCACCAACTTCTCAGGGAAGTTAGGAATTGCCTTGCCAGCATAAAGAACGCATTAAAAAAATTGAGCTGAACTTTTACAAGCTTGGTTGTTTGGGGAGTGTCTATGGATGTTGTGTATATGGTGCTGAACATTATGCAATTTTGCACTTCTGACCTTATGATAGCGAGAAGATCATTGGTGAAGTAGCTGGTGATGGTTGGGCCTAGGACATTACCTTGAGGGACTCGTGCAGTGACATGCTGGGACTAAGACGATTGGCCTCCAACAATCACAATCATATTCCTTTGTGGTCAGTATGACTTCAACCAGTGAAGAGTTTCCCCCTTGATTCCCATTGACTTCAGTTTTTCCAGGGCTCCTTGATGCCACATTCAGCCAAATGCTTCCTTGATTTCAAGGGCAGTCACTCTCACCTCCTCTCTAGAGTTCAGCTCTTTTATACCTTTTAGGACTAAGACTGTAATGAGGTCAGGAGCTGAATGGCCCTGGCGGTACCCAAATTGATCATCAGTGAGCAGGTTATTGCTGAGTAAGTGCTACTTGATAACATTGTTGATGACGCCTTCCCTCACTCTACTGATGATTGAGAGTAAACGATGAGACAGTAAATGGCCTGTTGGATTTGTACTGCTTTTTTAGTGCACAGTAAAGAATGATGCCTGGTGTAACATTTCAAATTCTAACTACATTCTATATAATTATCTCTTCTCAACTTCCTTTTGAACTTGGGCGGCACTGCTGCCTCACAGCGCTGAGGACCCGGGTTCAATCCTGGCCCCAGGTCGCTGTCCGTGTGGAGTTTGCACATTCTCCCCGGGTCTCACCCCCACAAACCAAAGATGTGCATGGTAGGTGAATTGGCCACACTAAATTGTCCCTTAATTGGGTACTTTAAATTCATTGAAAAAAACTTCCATTTGAACTCTTTGATATTATTGTAATTCTATAATTTCTCATCACTTGCTGTATTACTGACCACGAAATGCCATTATCACTCTTGATCTTATTATAATCATTTATACTCTCTTGTAGATCACTCCCTAGCCTCCTTTCATAAAATAAAATCCTAACTTCTCAAATGTCTTTTCAGAACTGTCAGTCTCTTATTTGTTAAAATCACAGCGCACCTATCCTTGGTTGTTATGTCCTTCCTCTAATGGAGCACACACAACCATGCACAGTACTCCAACAACCTACTGGGAAGTATTTTCTCTGGAAGAATAATGAAATATGAATGAAAAGTAGATTGGAAATGTTATTCGACACGCACACAAATGTAATAGTTTCCATTACCTTTGATCATGGGATAGGTCCATAGCCCTGATGCCAGCATCGCAACCAGGGTAAACATACAGTTGCTTGAAGTCACAGGCTTGCCACACTTCTACCACACCATTATCTCCCCCTGTTACTAGGTTTTGTCCATCACTGCTGAGAAGCAATGCCTAGAGAAAAGAAACAGTATTCTGTAATTTAGAATTTTAAAAAATCCTTTAATTACATAAATAAATCGTAACAAACCTAATGAGGAGAAATTGGAGACAACTACGACAAGAGGCCGTAAAATGTGTACAAAGTCCAAATTTGATTGGGCCTCGCTTACACAATATTGACCACATGGGCGTACTGATGCAACTTGCCATTCAGAGAGTTAGAAATTAGCAAGTTGGTTTGCCAGTATGTCTGGGGGCCGTGGGGCCACTGGGGAGGAACTACAGGATTTCAGGCCAGGGTTAGACGCAGCTTGTTATATTGCGCGGAGGGAGGAGGTACACAAAAGTGAAAATGAAAAAAATTGGACTGAGCTTTTTTTTTGCTCATGGCTCCAAGCAGACCCTTCTTGGAAGCGTCAGACTGCTGAAGATCCAGAACAAATGGATGGACCATGCTGCACACCACTTATTTACTGTACGGCACCTAAACATGTAAGGCAGAAAAGGGTCACCAAATGCAAAGTCCAGAATTTCTAGACTTTAAACTGAGTGAGTGTAAAAAATTATATCAGTGATTTACTGCCTATCCAACAAGGAATATTCTGAGGTTTCCCATTTGATAAAAATGAATAGTTTACCATAATAATATTTTCTTGTTGGTTAGAAATTATTTATCAAATTCAGTTTTTGATTATTCTTTTCCTGTCTGTTCATTGAAACCAGAAACATAATTGCTGGAGAATGGAAGGGCTCTGTATTCCGTGCCGTTATGTCAATCTTCATGCAGTCTAACTCATATTCAATTCAGGGTGAACACCACCTTAGAAATTTTCAACTGGTCAACCAGTAACTGGCACTTCAAAAGTTACAAGACACAATTAAAGAGGAAGTTTGATCACTTTAATAAAAAAATCAGTTGGTAAGCATGGAAAAGACACAAAGAATCAAAGCAGTCATAATCTAAAAGTCTACTTCACTAAAAAATGGATATGTTTTGCAGCTTCATACGTCACTTACTCTGGTTGAATCATTGGTCTCCATCTGCCCTAATAGTTTGCCATTGATACTAAAATTACAGAATCGTCCTCGCTCATAGTAGATGATACAATGGCCTTCACTGGATACAGAAATAAGACGTGGGTAGACACAGTTTTCCGGCCCCTCCAGGGCTCTAAGAAGATCTCCAGTAATTGTATGCACCAGACATGGCCCTTCTGTAACAATACATCAATATGTTCAGAAAAATACTCAAACATCTGCTGGAAAGGATTGAAATTGTTCATTCCTTTAGATGGGTGATACTTTGGGATTAAACTATGCTCAAGAGAAAACACTGACTCATTAAAATATTAAAAATATTAATACTTTGTGCTGTGGTATTCCTGCTCACCTTTGGCACCACTGATGACAAGTCCCAGTTCAGCACACACAGATACAGAAACGACTTCATGGTCATGCCCCGTCAAGACAGCTCTAGGAGCCGGGTAGTCACCTAAAGCAAAAATCAGAGACCATGCCATTGAGTAAAAAGTGGAAAGAATATAGAACTGGCATGTCCTTCAGTTGAACATATTATGCGTATTGTACCCTTTGAATTAAAGCAGCTTGGCATCTTGATATCAAAGGTGACATTTGATCACGTACAGCACCAAGACGCCTGGGTAAGCCTGAAATCAGGAGAATCAGGTAGAAACTCATACCTGGCACAAAGGAAGATAATTGTGACCATGGGGTGGGGATGGTTAATCACCTTATTTGGAGTCCTCAGACCAGTAATTTGATTTCTGCACAGTATATGGTCTAATTCCGACAACTGAAGGATTGAACTGAACAGTGTAGCAGCTGATTAAAAAGCTACTCCAAGATCATCCATTTGTATTTTAGGGGAAGAGAATAGTAGAAGGAATGGATATACCCAAAGAGTGGGAGGTGGTGCAAATATGATAATTCACCAAATAAGGTGCAAAGACAATATGATGTCTTAAGCTTGAAAGGGAGATTTTTTAAAAAAGTGTGAACCAATTTTTTATTCCATTAATACATAGAGGAAGCACGGGAACATAGCACAGAAAGGGTTAATGCCTGTAACAGCAAATGTTCGGAATCAGAGTAATCATTTAAAAATAAATTGATTATTCTATCACTGTCACATTATTTCTAACAGATGTTATGGGCGAGACGTTTTCAGAACCCCAAAATGTACCATGGAGTTCAACCAACCTCACCCTTTAATGTATTCGTTGCTTTTCCTAGCCCACGGCTTTTTTCCTAGGTGTTGGATTACAATTATGGACACGTGGGTTTTTAAACACAAAACACTGTTTATTCCATGAACTCAACTTAACATCCTAAATAAGCATTGGATCTCTTAAAACCCCTTACTTCAAAGATAACTCAGAAAATATTGCAACAGTAAATAATTCCTTAAAATGTTCCTTCAAACCTCCAAGAGACTTAACACCTTTAAACAGTATCACGTCAGGTTAAAGGATATATATATTTTCTGTAGAATGGCAGAGATATATTAGTTTGGGTGACTTCAGCTCCAGCACCTTGCTTTCTTCCTGCAAGCAACTCATAGCAAACCAGAACTTCTCAAGCTGCTGTCTCAAACTGGCTTTCTCCTTTTTAAGCAGCTCACAGCAAAACAGCTAGGCACTTTTAAACTGCTCTCAGCAAAACCAGCCAGGCACTTTTCAAACTGCAAAACCAAAAACTGCAAAATGGCTGAACTGAGCTGAGCTCCACCCACTCTATGACATCACTGTTTTCTTAAAGGTACATTGCTTAAACATCCAGTTCTTAAAAGCACTCTCGCATGACAGAGATGTGATGGGAGGTTAGAGGTTGTAACATGCATGCAGGTAAAGTAGGAACACTACTTCTTGAAAATAAAAGTGGATTTTCAAAATGAATATCTGAACTTTGTTCAATGGCTCACCTCCGCGGTCCACTGTGCAGTAAATGAGGCTGCCATGCCAGAGTGTTGCTTCTGAACCACACCAGGCGTTGCTTAATAGTTGTCCACCATGGCACAAACCATCGCCTTGCAAGATGGAAGGTTGCCACTATATTTGAGTTATCATTATATTTATACCAGGGGGTATTTTTTACACGTTATATTAGGTGAATTATTGTGAAAGATCCTCAACTTTGCAGCAAGAAATGAAAATTGAGATAGAAAAGTTGCCTTTGAAAATGTTGAAGTGAAGGTTTCAACTAAGTTTTATATCAATTGCAGCCAACAAAGTATCCCATTTGCACACAGTGTGCTCCCACAAACAGCAATGTGACAATGACCAGATAATCTGCTTCTGAGATATTGATTGATGGATAAATATTGGCCTGGGCAAAAGGGACAACTAAAACAAAAGTGAAATATTGCACATGCTGGCAATGCAAAATAAAAACAAAATGTTGGAAATACGCAGTATATCAGGCACCATTTGTGGAGAGAAACAGAGTTGATATCAGAACTCCCAAAGAAGGATTATCGACCTGATATGCTGGCCTCGATTTAGCGGCCGTGTTGGCCATGGGCGCAATTCCCGAAATGGTTGCCAAATCTCGCAGGATACGGAAAACACGATTCTTGAGATTTTGGTTTGCAATCCTCTGACCTGCCTCCGGTGACTCAATCGGGTTCCCGCCCAAGAAGGGCGCGAGCCTGATTTGCATTCATTACCATCACATTGGCGGGTGTCATGACGCATCGTTTGCCTGCGTTGTATCTTTCATCGAGCCAGCCGGACAACACGCCAAATCACTGCTGCTCTTGAAAAATTGAAATCTGGTACCAAGACCTCTGGGAAAGGGGGGATGATGGGTGCAGCCACATCCTATATGAAGTGGGCGAGGAAGAGTGCCTCACTGAGATCCCGGGTGCTCGCCGCTGCCACTTGTCCTCCATCCTCCGGTTGGTCCTGCGGGTCCTCCCCGGGCTCATCCTCCAGCCCCTCATGGTCCGGCACCTCCTCGTCCTCCTCCTCAGAGATGGGCACGTTTCTCCCTCTCAACCATGTCGCCCGCTGCTGTGCCATGTTGTGGAAGATGAGCAGACTGGTGCCAACCCTCTGGGGGTGTACTGCAGTGCACCACCAGAATGGTTGAGGCACTGGAACCGGATCTTGAGGAGTTCGATGCACCATCCAATGGCAGCCCGGATGGTCACATGGGCCTCGTTCTCTCAGGTCTCCGCTTCAGTCACCGGCATCTGCACTGGCATCATTAACCAGGTCCTCAGCGGGTATCCCTTATCCCCCAAGAGCAACCGGCCATTCTAGGTGATCCTTGAAGAGACTGGAGATGTCCGACTGCCATAGGATGTAGCTGTTGTGTCCATTCCCAGGGAAGCATGTACAAACATGCATGTTCTTCATGTGGTGGCAGCACACAGCTGGATGTTCAGGGTGTGGAACCTCTTCCTGTTGATGCAGGGCACTCCCAGACGGCCCGGTGAGGACAAGGCAACATGCATGCCATTTATTAGCTCCTGGACCTGGGGCATCCTGTAGATGGCGGAGCATCCTGCTGCCCGAGCATCTTGTTTGGCTTGGTCCATGTCAAAATTTATATAGTCCGCGACCGGCGAACAGGACATTTGTGACTTCATGGATGCACTTTTAGGATGTAGCTTGTGAGATGCTACACAAGTCGCCGCTCGAGCCCTGGAATGATCCTGAGGCATAGATGCTCAGGGCTGTGGTGACCTTGACGGCCTCTGGGAGCAGGTAAACCTCTCCTCCACATGGTGCCAAGTCCGCAAGGACATGACACAGGTGCTGCACTGTCCTCTTGTTGAGGCGGAGCCTCCTGTGGCACACGATGTCCAGCATTTTCTTGAAAGAACAGCAGTGCTTGTACAATCTGGGCTGCCACTGGCCTCCCCCTCCCGTCTCTCCCTGGCTTGTTGAGCAGCCGGGGCCTGCAGCATGTTGGGCGGGGCCCTGCACGTGGGCCGCCATCTTGCACCCCTGTCGACATTGCTACCGCCACCTCTCCCACCCCCCGTCGGCCTGTCAGCAGCACCATTCGGGCAACTTCCGCATGGTCCAAGGTATCGTTCATATCATTTAATATCTGTAAGGATTTGGGAGAGGGTATGAGACTGACAACCAGTGGTGCCTTCCACCCCAGAACCCTCCAGTCTCCCCATTGCTCCCCTCCCACTCCCACCACCTGGCACGCCCTGTCCACACACACCCGGCCGCAGTGGAGACCCTTGCTCACCGGATCTCAGACCCTGTACCCCAGATACCCGCACGTATTGTTATATGGACCGGGCGCTATTCCCCTCCCCGGTGCAGACACCCACTCATTGTTCGCGGTGATGTCCCCGTTGCTGTTGCCCAGCATCTGGGTGTTCAGATGTTGGCTGCTGCATCCTAGATGTTGCCTCCCACAGTGATCAGGCCTCATGGTCTGATTGAGATACGAGGCAATAATCCCCACATGCTACATGGCACGCCCACCCATGGGAATCCACTTTGGATATGTGAAGTGCTCGCTTAACTATGATTGCCAATTCCCAATTAGCAATAGCCTTCAGCCAGGCGGCCAGAGGCCTCGTGGTCAGTGGGAGTTATGGGTGGTTGGTGGGGCAGGCGGACTGGGGTTGCTCCCGGAACGGGACCATGTGGTCCAGGGGTTGGCATGACAGGCCCGCGGGTGCTGGGACATCCATCAACACCCCCGCCCCACCCACATCCACAGCCCAGGCCATGAGCAGCCACTCCTCCGCTCTGCAACCCCCCCTTCCACCGATGGCAGCCCACCCCTACCGAGGCTTGCCCCTTGGAGGCTCCCTACCCCGCTCCGAGCACCAGGGCAGCAACCCCAGCTCTTTGCCCGTGAGTGAAGATGGCTACTCATCTCCTTGGATCCCCGCAGCAGTCCTTTAGTCAGCTTCACGTTTTTAAAAAGGAGTACTAATTGGCGCCCTCGTGACTGCTTACTCGGGAGGCCATTAGATCACGGGGAGCCATTAAATAGGGGCTGTCACTCCTGTTAATTGTATGGAGATTGGGCTTAAATGGTGATTATTGGATTCTTGGCACGTCACGGAAGGATCCCGATTTTGCCAACGGGAGCGGACTGGTTAGATCGCAAACAGATCGGCACTCAGTGTGATTCTAGATTTTGGCCTCTCCTGCGATTTAACGGCCTCCTCGCTTAAAGTATTTGTTCATCACATTTGCTGTATGATTAACATCAACAGAAACCAGGGGCAGGATTTATCGACCACCCTGCCGCATGTTGTTCACAGGAGGCACTGTGGGATCTACCGGTCCTGCCGCTGTCAACGGGATTTCCCGTGCACTGGCGTGGGCCCGGAATTTCCCGCCCGGGCGAACAGCTGGTAAATCGCGGACCAGTAATCAGTCCCTCAGTGCCAAACTGCAACTTGTTTTCTGCATTTAGTAAACATTTCGGTAAAACCATCAGGTGAAAATTAGTGTAGGTGACATGGATTCAATCCATTGGTGAGAGAACTGATGGAAAACCTATGTCCGCGCTCCAAGGAGTGCCCAAACTACTTCAGTGTAATCAGGCAATGGCAGCGTCTCACTTCTGGCAGAAACAGGTCCCAGCAGGGTTGAAATCCCGCCCCTGAGAACTGCCAGCCATGCCACCAGGAGCATTATCTGCTGCAGCTAAATGTTTGAAGCCTTAACCAGGGATAATTGCTGTATCCCTGGAGACAGGTGAATGTGGGCTGGTTGATGGCAGCAGGATAGGGGTTGTTGGCAAGGAAGGAATGAGGGCGGAATGTTAGAGTGGCTCGCAAAGGGCATCTTCTGAATACCCGGTTCCTCAGTTAGGCACTAAGTGCATTTGAAAGAAGGACCCCACTGAGAAGCCCTTGACAAGCCTGGCAGGGTTTGCTTGGGTGGCGTTTAGGAGGCATGGGAGACCTGCCTGAGTTCAGGAGAATCCTTGAGCCACCAATCCTGAGTTCAGGGTTAATGGCCTTTAAGTGGTTCAATAATTAGCTTTGTTAGCTAATAGGATGGTTCCCCATGTCAGCCCAGCCAATTTTCCTGCTGCCGGCTAAATGGAGGCCAGCTTTTCCATGGCAGAATGGCCTCCGCTGCATTTATACCACCTCGCCCGCTCTGGAAGTGGTGGTTGGGGGGGGGGGGGGTTCTATTAAACTTAAACCCCGGCCCAGGAAACTACATGGCACTGTATCAGAGACGATAATCCTACTATACGCCCTGTACACATACATCTGCGTGGCAAAATTTGGTTCCAACGCCATCTACAAGTTTGCTGATGATACGACCATAGTGGGCCGGATCTCGAATAACGATGAGTCAGAATACAGGAGGGAGACACGGGACCTAGTGGAGTGGTGCAGCGACAACAATCTATCCCTCAATACCAGTAAAACTAAAGAGCTGGTCATTGACTTCAGGAAGCAAAGTACTATACACACCCCTGTCAGCATCAATGGGACCAAGGTGGAGATGGTTAGCAGTTTCAAATTCCTAGGGGTACACAAATCCAAAAACCTGTCCTAGTCCACCCACGTCGACGCTACCACCAAGCACAACAGCACCTATATTTCCTCGGGAAACTAAAGAAATTCGGCATGTCCACATTAACTCTCACCAACTTTTACAGACACACCATAGAAAGCATCCTATCTGGCTGCATCACAGCCTGGTATGGCAACTGCTCGGCCCAAGACCGCAAGAAACTTCAGAGAATCGTGAATATAGCCCAGTCCATCACACAAACCTGCCTCCCATCCATTGACTCCATCTACACCTCCCGCTGCCTGGGGAAAGCGGGCAGCATAATCAAAGACCCCTCCCACCCGGCTTACTCACTCTTCCAACTTCTTCCATCGGGCAGGAGATCCAAAAGTCTAAGAACACGCACAAGCAGACTCAAAAATAGCTTCTTCCCCGCTGTTACCAGACTCCTAAACAACCCCCTTATGGACTGACCTCATTAACACTACACTCCTGTGTGCTTCACCCGATGCTGGTGTTATGTAGTTACATTGTGTACCTTGTGTTGCCCTATTATGTATTTTCTTTTATTTCCTTTTCTTTTCATGTACTTAATAATCTGTTGAACTGCTCATAGAAAAATACATTTCACTGTACCTCGGTATATGTGACAGTAAACAAAATCCAATTCAATCCAATCCATTCCAGTTTAATAAGTCAGATCAGAGCTGGTAAAATGCAATTGGCTACATATATAATGAACGTGACCAACATGTTCTGGAAGTGTCAACAGCCGATTAATATTCATTTTTATCATGGAGTTGCGAGAAAGCCAGTTTGAGATGTTGAATGAAACAAGAGATTATTGCAAATTCCATCTGCAAACAACAGGAGTCCTTTTAACATAATTCATGAATAATTAAACTGAAGATTAAACTAAAAGCTACTGTGTTTTTTTAGGATTTCATTCGTTGACAACGCAAGACGTTTGTGGAAAGACTATACAATCTCAACAAAGGTGTTCAGATTTCATTACTTCTTAAAGCCGCCAAAAGTTGATTGATTAAATGCTATAAAACTGAAGCTATGTTCCCTTATGGCTTTGTATCCCGACAGTAATTTTAATAATTGTTTAGATTTTAATAGTGCAAACAAAACAAATATTTTCAGTTTAATAATGAATGATTTTTAGTTGGAATTATTAGAAGTAATTTTAAAAATATATTATTTAAAAGTCAAATAATTGTGATTAAATTAAAGATGATGTAACAACAAACTGCAACATGCAAAGTACTATGTGGATTGGCAGTTGGCAGTGTCCACACATCGTGTTCCAATCTCAGTCAGGGTTGAGCCATAAGGGGGAGGCATCGAGTTGGGATTTACAGTTCCTTACAGGGAAAGAAAGTGGGGAATAAAATCAGACACCAAGTCACTTTAGGCTGTTGCAACGTATCTGTGAGTGAACGATATGGGGTTTCTTGCCTGCCTTGTCCTCTTGATGATGAAAGGATAGAAACTAGAAACTAAAACAATGGAGGGGGAAACAAAGAAAACAAATTTTTAAAAAAAAATGAAGTGTGCTCAAAAGGCAACAATGGTTTGTGGATTCCGAAAATAAAAAAAGTTACAGATCATATGAACTGAATTAAATATGAATGGCACATTGATGCAATACATAAGTTTACTCTGGATTACAACCCTCCCCCAAAACAAAAACAAAAAATGCATGGATGCGTGCTCTTTGGAGTTGTCTAATGAGAAATGTCAGGTGAAATCCCTCTAATCAATGGGCTTTCAGGCCCTTGGGACACAGTGTGAATTGAATTGATCCCTTTAAGAGAACAGCAGTCAAAGGCTGAATGTAATATATTGCAGAAAATGCTCTGGAGGATTCTTGGCCAAGTGCAACACACCTGCCTGACAAAAAAAGATTCAATCAACTCCTATTCCAACATAAGATGTCGGAGTCTTGCAGCTCTTCAACATAGGGCACCAGCTTCAATTAGAGAGTGCAAATTAATTTTTATCACTTTTAAATTAGTTTTTTTTCCAGTTGTGAATTGCTCTGCATCAGATTAAAGCATCTGCCACCAGATCTATCACAGTTTCACTTTCAAAACCGATAAATGTGATGTTTGATGACAATATACTGCAGCATTCAAATGCAAGCTTTACCAATGAAGTGCAAATAATTCAAGCAATTTACGCATTTCAAACAGACACATTCTGTTCCAACATACAAATTTTCTCTCAATTGCATGGAGGATATTTCTTCTTTATTCATTAAACAATTATTTCAGCATTTTACATACAATTGTTCAACAATTATTCATTTCATAGGAGAAGCAGCACCACCCCAAATGAAAAACAATCAGGTAACACTTCATAACTACCATGTAAGAAAGTGTCTTGGTTGAAAATTCTGGGTTCAGTTTTAACACCTATACTTTCTGGGCCTCTTCTGGCCTTGACTCCTCTCCCTGGCAGGTTAGTTCTGGCAGGTAAACTATCACTACTAACTCTCACTCAGGCCTCAATTTAAAATAGCAGTTTTGACCCTGATTACATCATCAGAACTGAATTTGCACATATGCAATGAAGTCACACCTGTTTTGTGTGGTGTCCTTGCAGCCTGAAATTTCATATTGCAGCCAGCCAGATTGGGGGAGACAAAGGCACGAGTAAACCCCCGCTCTATGCTGACTGACCCCCCACATGTTTACTAACAGACGGGGAGAGTTAAAACGGAGCACTCTGAATAAACTATGAATATAGAATCTGCAGCCTCAGCTTTGAGATCATCTGCGAAATTCTCCCGAAACGGCGCGATGTCCGCCGACTGGCACCCAAAACGGCGCCAATCAGACGGGCATCGCACCGCCCCAAAGGTGCGGAATGCTTCGCATCTTTGGGGGCCGAGCCCCAACATTGAGGGGCTAGGCCGACGCCGGAGGAATTTCCGCCCCGCCAGCTGGCGGAAACGGCCTTTGTTGCCCCGCCAGCTGGCGCGGAAATGACATCTCGGGGCGGCGCATGCGCGGGAGCGTCAGCGGCCGCTGACAGTTTCCCACGCATGTGCAGTGGAGGGAGTCTCTTCCGCCTCCGCCCTGGTGGAGACCGTGGCGGAGGCGGAAGGGAAAGAGTGCCCCCACAGCACAGGCCCGCCCGCGGATCGGTGGGCCCCGATCGCGGGCCAGGCCACCGTGGGGGCACCCCCCGGTGCCAGATCGCCCCGCGCCCCCCCCAGGAGCCCGGAGCCCGCCCACACCGCCTTGACCCGCCGTTCAAAAGGTGGTTTAATCCACGCCGGCGGGACAGGCAATTTATCGGCGGGGGGGCCCGCCAACCGGCGCGGCGCGATTCCCGCCCCCGCGGAATCTCCGTGCCGGAGACTTCGGCAACCAGCGGGGGTGGGATTCACGCCAGCCCCCAGCGATTCTCCGACCCGGCGGGGGTTCGGAGAATGTCGCCCCATATCATTTTCACAGGGAGCATGGTTTGGGATTCAATACTGAGGCTATATAAAAAGCCACGTCAAACTACTGAGTAAACAAACAGGTAAGGCTCTGCATTACTGTTTTACAACACTCATTCCATCAACACAGTCAGCCGGTGTGATAAGCTCCACAGGAAAGCATTAAGTTACAAATGTGAAATTATTAAAATCAGTTTAGTTTTGCAATAGGAAGGAAAGCCATCACTTTACTTGTTCATCTATTTGCATGTGTTAACATTTAGATATAATGGCATAATATGTTTGCTATCAACCTTTCTGACATTTTGTCTTGCTGATCTCAAAACAATTGGAAACCGTATTAACAAATGTGCTTATCTGATTGTTTTAACACTTGCAGTGTCTTGAAATATTTGTGCACCTTTGTTTAGAAATAAGGATCTGTTACAAAGTTAGATTTATTTCTAAAGCAATCTTTTCAACTCATTTGCAATGTTCAATGGGAATATATATTATAAAATCATCAGGTGTAATTCAGATTTTCAAGAGTTTATTTCTTGATTAAATATTATAAAGCTAAATTATTTACTCAGATAAAAGAGCAATTTGTTGTAATGGGAGGTGCGTGATGAAAGTCTACAGCAAGATTACTACAATTGTGAAAGATGTTATATGATTTACCATAAAAAATACACTCTATAAATTGCCAACTAGATTAAGTAGTTTCAGAAACATTACAAATCTTTCTCGGTGTCTTTAATATGCTTTATGTAGATGGGAAGTACCTGAAATAAAACTTATTAACTTTCTCCCAATTATGATCTGCAACAAACCTCATTTCACAGATTGGAAGACATACAGTCAAACTACAAATCTTAATTAATGTCCCAACACTGCTGAAAACTCATTACTGCATATTCTAGCACCTAAAACAGCTAATTATTAGTTCTGGCATTTATATTTCTTCCACTCTTTCATAGCTCTTATTTTGGTTGCGGGAAGTTTGACAAGTAAGCTCTAATCATCCTTCACGTGACATGCTTTTTACAAAAAAGCATAACATTAAGTGACAGTTCTTCTTTTCAAAGGCTACTTACTATTGTTAGGGTTGTCTCCAATGATGTGATGTCGGCCACTCCAGTACCATAGCAAAAGCGTGGCATCACGAGAACCTGACACAATGTAACAATCTCCACCAATATAGGACTCGGATCTGGCCAAGCATGTGACCACATCCCAGTGTCCAAACACGATTTGTGTCAATTTCCCTGAAAATAATGATAAAGTCAGGTTTTATTGTAATGTTAGTGTAAGAATATGGATAATGTAGCTGCACTATATTATACTTTGGCTCAACCCTTTCTAGAATCTTTGCTGATAAACATGGACATCTATATCAAATTTTGGATATATTTCACTGTTGCACTACTGCCATCAAAAACCTTGGAAAACTTGGATACTTTTCAACAGTAATTATTCATAAAACTTCCGATAAAGTAAAATTAGCTGCAATATTAAAATATTTTAAAAATGAGCTAAGTTTTTCTTTGAATTAAATAGGCATGCACATTTAGTGGGACAGTGCATTTTTGTACTAACAAGCAGCAAGCACCTCAAAGTGGAATCTCATGCACAACTGTGTTTTTGATTCAGCTGCATTGCTGTGGGAAGGCTCCAAATGCAGATCAGATAGGATATACAACACAGAAACAGATCATTCAGCCCAACCTGTTCGTGTTAACATTTGTGCTCCATTTGATCCTCTGCCTGCCTTTCCTTGCCTAGTTCTATTAGCACAACCCTCTATTACCTTTGCTTTTTTATCTACCCTTCCCTTAAATGCACCTATACGATTCACCTCAACCACCAACTTACCTCTCTTGTTAAAGAAGCTTCTTCAGACTTCTCTTTTTGATTTTTTGATGATTGTCTTTAATTGATGGCCACTAATCTTGGTCTTCCCCACAAGTGGAAATGTTCTATATATGTTTACTCAACAAAACCTTTCATAATTTTAAAGACTTTTATTAAGTCAACCTCAGCTGTCTCTTTTAAGAGAAAAGAGATTCATTCTTTCCTGAAAGATATATCCCTGGATTTCTGGTATCACCTTTATAAATACTTTTTGCACCCTTTCCAACACTTCAATATCTTTATCTAGTTTCTCTGCTATTTACACTCATCTGTCCCCCTCTTGTTCAAACCTGTTGTCATCACCCCTTTCTCAAAAAAATCAAACCATTACCCCTCAATTGCTGCCTCATCTCCAACCTTTCTTTCCTCGCTAAAGTCCCTGAACTTGTCGTTTCCTCCCACATCCGTGTCCACCTTTCCTGAAACTCCATGTTTGATTTCCTCCAATCAAATTTCTGTCCCTGCCACAGTATTGAAATAGCTCTTATCAAAGTCACAAAGGACATCCTACATGACTGTGACGAAGGTAAGCTATCCCTCCTTGTCCTTCTCGACACAACTGCAGCCTTTGACATGGCTGGTCACACAATCCTTCTCCAACATCTCTCCAAAGGTACAAAAACAAATTGTTGTTGCAAGTTGTCAGATGACGAGAAGGTCAAGCTCAACTGTGATATCCTTCACGGTCAAATACACTGACAACAGTCTTTCTCTCAGCTCTTAGATGAAAAATGGTGACTGAGGTTTTTGCAGAGAGATGATAACAGAAATAAGGCAAAAAGAATAACACATTGATCACTTTTGGGAAGCCAAATTGAGATGAATCCTTTATACCATTAATAATTAAATGGTAAAAGTATTACATATAAATAGAATATGCTGAGAAAGCATAAATGCCAGTTAGCATCTTAAAAGAGTTTTATGAATTAACTTTTCAGTTAGAACTCAACAGAAATGATTAATTAGCATTCCTTGCTAGAATTACTTTTGATTTATGTTTTCATTTGCCAATTGTTTTCACCTTCTTTTTGCAGCTTATTATAAAAGCACCATTTCAATTGAAAACTAGTAGGGAGTATAGCTAAATCTTAAAATGGTTACATTAAGAGTATCAGCATATTTTAGTGTCAATATTTAGATTTAAATAACGTGTGACCTGGATAGATCAAGGCTTGGATTAGTATTCCCATTTGCAAAGAAATCTGGTGCTGGATTCTCCGTTGGCGGGATCCTCTGTTTTGCCGGCAACGCACTCACGCCCGCGGATTTCCCGACGGCGTGGGGGTGCCCACAATGGGAAACCCCATTGGCCGGCTGGCGGGACGGAGAATCTCGCTGCCGGTGGGGGCGTACCGCACCAGAAAACGGGTGTAGCGGAATGGAGAATCCCACCCCTGATGTTTATGCTATTTTATCAAAAAACTATATTTGGCTATTTTTAGCTGGAAGCCGAGAATAATTATCATAAATGTCTCTAGAGTGCGCTGGTACATTACAAGGAGGCACAATGAAGAGATGGATGGGTTGACCCTATATCACATGCATGACTATGTTGAAATTAATACCATTGGTTGCTCTAATTTTCAAACTACAATCCTTAATTTCTAGAAGTCACTTGGTACTGTCACATACCTGTTTCTGTTGAATACACTCGGAAACTCTTATCCCAGAATCCACAAACGAGGATGTATCGATTATCTGCTGTCACAACAAAGCAGTGTGCGTTAATCTGAATGCTCTGATCCACAAGGTCCGTGATCTGCCTCTTGTTCACACCAGCATTATTGGCTGTGAGGAGAAAACAAAGAAAAACAATTCTGAGTTCATGCTGATCTCAAACACAAAGCACCTCAGATGCTTCTCAGTAAACAGACAATCTTCACCTTGATTATCTGCTTAATCTGGGCAAAAGTTTCACAAATATGAATTTAAAAGCTTGCGGTTGAGACAGGCTTTTATCTCCGTGATGTGTACAATCATTTGGTCCTCCCAGTAAATCAGGCTGGTCTGGCTTTTGTTTTACACTGATTTATCGGCGAGGTTTTTTTAATCTCCTTCACAGAGGTTTTAAAAACAGTGAACTGAGGCACTCATGACAGAAGAAAAACAACTTGACATGCAAGGCCAAACTTCGGTGCTTTTTAAATGAAAATAAAGGAAGAGTAGTAGCCCACATCTACAAGACAGTTTGATTTAGTAACCTCTCAGTAGAACAATCATTCTGGGAGCTAAAGAAAACATGTCTTTCTATTGAGAGAGGCCTTGGAGTGACAGAAGCAGAGATACAAATACGAAGTTAAAACCCAGTAACCATATGTCATGAGCCTAACAATGTTAGGAAACCCACTGATACTTAAGATTGATGGTGATCAGGGGTAACAAACCACATCTATGGAGTCCTTGGATTCAGCTTCCTTTATATTAAACATTGGAATGAAAGAACAACATATTCTCATTTTTGTGGAACTTAACAGATAAGATTTAGTTCGTAAACAGTGAGCTAGATTTGCGTCTTCACTGTCTGCAGGGTAATCTGGTGGGGAAGATCGTCCACTCTTTATAAAACTCACTGGATCTTCATTCCAATAATTTCAGTGGGATGAATATTGGTTTGGTACTACAATGGGTGGATGGTCCACTCTGTCAGATTACTATACAAGTGGTAAAGATAAAAATCAAGTTCAATTCATTGAAAGACATTTACCTTATAAATGTTTTCATCTCTTAATCAAAAATTTAACTACATCTGAATGCTATGCCAGTTACTTAACCTAAAATAGGAAACACTTTCCTTGTTCACCAATATTTTCCTTAATCATACCTACGCTAGAGAATTATGTCTTTTTGTACACAAATTGTAAAATTGGGATTTTCCAGTCAAAGAATGAATTATGTACATGGATATAACCAAACCTGTTGTTTACTTTGTGTCCTATATGGTCCAATACCAACTCTTCTGAAATTATGACTTTGGAAGGAAATGCAATACAGAACAGGAAAATCTTTAGCAAGGTAAAAGTTCTTCAAAAATTTGCAAACAGTTAAAACGTTTGCTTGTAAGGAACAACATTATAAATCTATTATCCCCTCCATCCCTCAGACCAGTTTTCGCCGAGATCGGAAATATGAAGATTACTGGTGTAATTTTAACGTAAGCTGCCGAGTGGAAAACGAACAGGACCAGATCAGACCTGCTTCACACTCCAATGTAGAAAGTAAAATTGGATGCAGTGTAAGCTGTGTAGCTAATCCAATCCAGTCACTATTCCACTAGGTGGGTTAGGTTAAAATCAGTACAGGAATGGAAACTCTGGGTCCAGAAATTCATTACAGGTATAAAAGTAATAAGAAGTGTGTACATCTTTGATACTACTTTTTTCCCCATTCATTCTCAGGAAATGGATGTTGCTGTCAAGGCCATCATTTAATACCCATTCCTAGCAGCCCTTAAAAAGATGGTGCCGGGCCTTCTTCAATGCGGTGAAGGTGCTCCCACAATGCTACTAGGTGTAAGTGCACACAGTACAAAAGAGCTTGATGCAAGGTTGGAGGCAGTGCAAAGGCGTATGAGGAGAATGACAGAGGCACAGGATAAAAAAGCATGAGGAGAGCGCTGGTGCCCTGTGTGTGTGGCTTCAAAACATGCTGACTGCTTTCTGAGACATCTGAAGGAACCAGTTAGTGACTGTTTGGTGAGTATTTTTTCTTGTTTCCCTTTTCACACTCAGGCAATTTATTAATAATTGTAAGGTTTAATAACAGTAATATTATTATTAGGTGTGACTGTGAGTGATTCAGGTAAGGGGATCGAGAAGATAGAAATGGAGGCGCCATTGCAATTCTGCAACAGGTTTGAGGTTCTTGCAGTTTATGTGCAGGGACTGCAATGTAGATGAAGATACTGACCAAGACACCATGATACTGGAAGCTATTCATGGAGGGTAAGCAGGGGTATTTGGTGGCAAATATGTTGTGGCAGTAGAGGACAATATTGTCAGGGGAAAGATGCAGTTCTCCGTAGCCAAGAGAGTCCAAAAGACTGTGTTGCTTGCCCCGTGCCAGTGTTCAATGTTCATCTGCATAGGGCTGGAGAGGAGCTTGCATTGAGGGGAGGCATCCAGTTGTCATGGTCAATGTGGCTGTAGATAAGACTAGTTCTCCTGAGGGTATGAGTAACTGGAGGCTAAGTTACAAAGAAAAAACTCAAAAACATCTGGATTTTACCTGAGCCAAGAGCAAATTAGTGTACAGTAAATGAGATGAGAGATTGAACACGTGGCTCAGATACTTGTGGGAGAAATGGATTCCACTCATGGACACTGGCATCAGTGCTGGGCTAATGAGAGCTGTCCCATTGGGAAGGTCTTCTCCTGAACTGCCCAGCATCAGTGTTCTGGCAAGTCATACAATTAGGACAATAGAGGGAGGGCTTTAAACTCAAGAGTGGGAGGAAGAGATCATGTGAGGGGAGATATGGAAATTAAAGGGAAACAACAAGGTAATAGAGCAGGCTAGTGATTTGAGAAATTATAACCAGGGAGGGCCAGAGCATACAAACTTGAGAGTGCACCAGCAGATTAAGCCAGAGTAAAAAGGCAGAGTAAAAGACTCTGTAACAGAATGCGCGTATTTATAACAAAATGGATGAACTGTTAGCACAAGTAAATACATATGTCCTGGCTACCTTTACAGAGAGGTGGCAGCAAGGTGATCAAAACTGAATATTCAAGAGTTCTTGACATTTCAGAAGTACAGGCGGTGGGGTAACTCTGTTAATTAAGGATGTCATTAGTACAATAGTGAGAAATGACCTTTAATTCTAAAGATCAAGATGTAGGGGCCGATTTTCCAATTACAATACATCCGGCGCAAATCCCGTTACATTGGGAAAATCTGGCATGAGGCCCAAAACGGGATTTGTGCCGTGTGCAAATCAGTTTGCTATCTTCATGCTGGCGTGATCCGGATCTCGCCCAGAAAGGGACAGAACCTGATTAGCATGCTTTGAATTACTTGTAATCTCATTAGCGAGATTAAAGTCAGATGTTCTGGCCTCAAAGAATCTTCCCGCCAACCAGCAGAATGTCACATTGGCTCCAATTACTCGTGGTCTTTAAAATCGGGGAACAGACACCATGGACTCCGAGGGGGAGGAAGTAGGTGAGTAGCCCTCTTCACTTAGTGCCAAGGTGCATCAGGGTAAAGGAACCACTGGCCAGATGATGTGGGGGGACTGTTCAAGGGAGCTGAGGGTTGGGGTTTCAGGGTGCACTTGAGGAGGTCAGGTCAGAGGTCTTCCATGGGATGGGGGCACTGGGTCTGTGAAATCTTGAAGCTCGCTTTCTTTCATGTTTAACACCCCTTTAAGGTGCACAACACAGCTGCAGCCTGTCTATCCTCAAATCCTTTCACAGGACAGAGCCATTCTGCAGCTTGTTTCAGAGAAGCATTTCACACGTTGATGTTTCAATAGGCTCTGTGGTTTCACTGTTGCAGTATGCCTGCTTTTATCCATTTGTACTTGCATATTTATATTCTCCATTAGCTTTTAACAAACTCTGTGGTTTAGCCAGCTGTTGTCTGCTTCATAGGACTTGTGAGGATTGTTTGTTTACATTGCATTTCACACCCCATTAAAATTCAAGCGCTTCCATCATTGCACACCATTATGACAGAGCTCTGTGGTTTGCTTGTGAAGTTTTTTTTTCCATCCATGCAGCTGGTCTCAGAAATTTGAGTGATGACCTTCTTGCAGCCGCTGTTGAATTTTCCGGCTGAGCTCCAGGGAGCTGAGCAGAACCTCCCAGATTTTAGTTCCCAGTGGCCTGAGGGATGGGGGCTCCTTATTTGAGCGGAAGGGAGTAATAAGTCTGTAGGTTGCCATCCTAAGGGGCTGGTTGCATGCAAGCCAGAGAGAGAAGGTGGGCCAGTAATGTTCTGGGCCGGGGGGGGGGGGGTGCTGATGGGATGCACTGTACGTCATGTAGTGGTTGGCCAGGTGTATTAGTTGTGAAGGAATGACAGCAACAAGATTGTGTGAGAATCCACAGTGCCTATTCATGTTGTCCTTCTTTGTCTCGGTGTTCTTGTGCCTTCGCACATTCCTGTGAGTCATGTTCATTCAACCAATTGGCCATCAACATTTATCCTTTACCACTCTCAGCTGCCCTCATTCTCCAAGTCAGGGATATGTGTTGAATCCTTAGGTGTCAATGGTTGAAGGTTGGATGCCGGAAATCAGGAGGGAGAGGCTAGCGCCTTACAGCAATGACCACCTGACTGCATTGGGAGATCCAGGAGCCCTCAAGGTTCACATGAGCACCCATGTGCCACAACACATGTTGAATTCGACTGCTGCTTATATGAAAGGAGGCAACAACCAGATGGGAGCATGTTGAGGATTTTAAAAAGGTATGGACAGTTACCATGGCTGTTGTAGTGACGATGTGTTATAGACTGTAGTTAATACAGATGGCGCTGGCCACCGGAAGACAGTGCAGGCTTGTCAGCCTCCAGGATAAGGAGGACAAAGGGGTATTGAGATGGATTGAGGGTCGCAGGATGGATGTGCTAAATGACTGTCTCTCTCTCTCCTTCTCACCTTCCTCCTAGATTATTGAGTTGTATCGAGTTAGAGCCAGTGGAGCTGCCAGTCATCCTGATTACTGTTTTGGAGACCGACTCCGACAACGCCAACCCAGGCTGGAGCCTGCACCAGAATAACAGGGAGCCGCTGGTCAGGCTCAAATCCTGGCCACCCATCATGCCAAGGAGAGGGGCAGAAGACAACGGAGAAGGAGACCCTGGGTGTACAGGACTCACATGTCCTTCAACGAGCTGTCGGACACCACATTCCTCTGGTTGACCAAGGAGACAGTCACATATGCCACGTCTTTGCAGACCAGGCATTTCATGAAGGAGGAGGACAGCTGCTCCCAGCAGCCGGGAAACTCATGGCATCCCTGGACGTTATCACTACTGGGTCATTTCAGGGCTCGGGTATTGACTTGTAGGGCATTTCTCAATCCTCAGCCCACAAGTGAACCCAAGAGGTGATGAATGCTCTATATGCCCGGGCCTCCAACTACATCCATTCGACTTAGACTCGGCCCACTAGGCCGGGTCTGCAGGATTCACCACCATCGCTGGGATGCCTCAGGGGGCCATTAATGGCACATAGGTCGCCTTAAGAGCACTGCGATGTCAGGAAGTGCCTTCATCAACCAATAGAGGTTCCACTCCCTGAACGTCTAACTCATATGCAACCACCGCCTCAAAATCATGCACATGTATGCACGCTACCCAGGTCATGGGTCCCGGGGGAAGGGGGCGGGGTCTCTGGTAGAGGGGGGCAGGCAGTGCATTTTGAGGGGGGGGCTCAGATGGTGTACTGCTTCCACCTTACCATTCACTCGCTCACTCATGCACCAACTTATCCATTCACTAACTCACTGAAAGACTTGGACCTTTAAAAACATACCTGAATACAGAAGCTACTGTCGTGAAAAGGGGTTGTGTCCTTGCTTTGCCCCTCTTTTCATGCACTGAATGATCTTCTCTGTGGATGCCTGCGAGCCTTGCACTGCGAATGTGCCCAGGTGGCATTGCCAGCTGGCATGGGCACTGCCAGGTTGGCACTTCCGGGGACTCTCCCATAGTGTGTTCAGACTGAGGGGGGAAGGGGCGATCGTATAGGGGACCTCGGATCACTATTTAAAAATGGCATCCCGATCTCTCGCTGCACTGGGGAGTTCTGGTGAGCGGAGCTTCCCACTGTAGAAAACGAGGCTATGTGCAGCCTTGGCCGCATGTTCCCCGTTCAGGCTCCTTGTATAATGCGAGTTGCATTGAATAGCCATGTGTTTCTCGAAGCTGCAAATGCCGGGAAACACACAGCTAAATGCGCTCGCTATGGGACTTTGTTTCCATTTAGGTGAATCACGGCATAAGTTTTTCCCCATTAAATTCAAAAAAACGCTTGTAAAATCAAATAATATTTAAGGGGTTAATTAGAAATAACACAATTGTGCCACTTGAATAAGAATTATTCTAATTTCGAAATTAAATTACTTTTGCACCAAGATTATAAATGTTAAAATGGGTAATTTAGTTGTTATTGCTATAACAAAACTGTAAGCTGAATAAGTATTTTTATGCTAATATTAACCAAGAACTCGTAAAGGATTTATCTTTACTTTCTACGTAATTACTGAAATAGTCTTTAAACAATTGCCCTTAACTGTATTTACCAATTAATGGATCCATTTCAATCGGCAAATGATGGGCCTGTTCCAGGGAGTATCCTGGAGCTCCCCTCAGACCTGCAGAGAGATAATAAATATAAATGTCTCACAAATGACAGAATTAATGTAATGAACTTTTAAAATATAACCTTTTTAGGTATTCTACTTATAGTTTTAAAGGTAGGTTGTGGGCAAAATTGTATCTGGTTCCAAGCTGTGGAATTTGCTTTGTGAACCCCTTTATCTCCCAACGTGTTTCTTAAAGTATCTCTTCGACCAAGGTCCTGATCACCCACTGTAATATTCTTTGGATCAGTGAGCATTATACCTTTATCAAGCATGCTGTGGCATTTAACTACATGAGAGACAGTACATAGTTGTTGCTGGGTCTACTGAACTGACTGATGGACAATGTATTTCAAATTTGTTGATGTGAAATGTTTGCAAAACAGAACATGATGTTAGTTTATATATTTCATTGGTTGTCTGTGCACCAGGGTGAAAAGTGTCACATGGCCCAGAAAACATTTAAATTAAGACAAAGTAGCGTCACCTTTTTCAATGTAGTAAGTAACTAAACATGTACCAGAAAATGGGGGTAGATTTTTTACTTCATTGACGGTGAGGTAATCTGGAAATTGGATCACATTCCCTTTATAGAACCCACCTGTTTTTCATTCGATTGAAATCAATCAAATTCGAATTTGACCCTCCAGATTACATCCCAGATAGTGAAACCCAAGTCTACCTCATGGTCCCTTGCCAGTGCTGAATTTTATGATCTTGGCCATTGCAACAATATTGGCATTGAAATTTTCCTAATTTTTTCTGGGCTATGGAGCAGAAACTTGAACCAGAACTCTCCCTTCCGATCAGTATCTAATTATGTTTGTTGTGTGGGCATTAGATGAAGCTTGGAGTGGTTTTAGTTATCTTGTACAATAATGTCTAGGGTAAAACTTAAAAATAGTTTTTCGGGGAAGATTCCAGTCGTGTGCAGCACTAGGATGAGAGAATAAAAGAGCCAAGGCACAGAAGTTATTTTGTATATGTTTACTATCCTTCTTCAAAGAATTTTATGTTAAACATGCCTTAAACCCTTATTGACGGAAGAGGAGGAGGGGCTGGCTATTACAAAAAGTTGTAAAGTTAATCACGACATAATATACAAGGCAAACATATTGCTTATATTACTTCCTAAAAATCAAAAGCTTTCAGATCGATATATTTAATATTTCTTTAACCTGTTTACCAACTATTCAGATATTTTCAACTTGACACACTGTAGTATTTTTATAGATGAATGGATATTCGATAAATATAATTTATATTTCTTACAGCATTATTAACAGCCATGCACCACATTTCTAAAAGATAACTCTGATAGTCTTTAGAAAGGATTAACTATATATGAAAAACAACTACTATATCACATGCAAAGTTCAAGGGGAGAAAATGTCCTAACATTAATTACAGTAAGAAGTCTTACAACACCAGGTTAAAGTCCAACAGGTTTGTTTCAAATCACTAGCTTTCGGAGCACTGCTCCTTCCTCAAATGAATGAAGAGGTAGGTTCCAGAAACATATATATAGACAAAATCAAACATGCGAGACGAAACTTTGAATGCGTGCATTTGCAGGTAATTAAGTCTTTACAGATCCAGAGAGAGGGGTAATCCCAGGTTAAATAGCTGTGAATTGTCCCAAGCCAGGACAGTTGGTAGGATTTTGCAAGCCCAGGCAGCCCACCCCCCACCATCTGGCCTGGGTTTGCGAAATCCTTCTCTCTGGATCTGTAAAGACTTAATTACCTGCAAATGCATGCATTCAAAGTATCGTCTTGCATCTTTGACTTTGTCTATACATATGCTTCTGGAACCTACCTCTTCATTCACCTGAGGAAGGAGCTGTGCTCTGAAAGCTAGTGATTCGGAACAAACCTGTTGGACTTTAACCTGGTGTTGTAAGACTTCTTACTGTGCTCACCCCAGTCCAATGCCGGCATCTCCACATCATAACATTAATTAAGCTGCATACCACTGTATTTTACCAGGACACACAATTGCCTTAAAAGACGATAAAGATCAATAGCCAATTAAGATGAAGGATATGTTCCCAGAATCAAAAAGAACAGTAATTATTTTTGGAACTAATTTAAACAATTAATTTTACTATTAATTTATTTAAACAAATAACATCTTAGTTTATAAATTAAAGAGGTGGTGAGCACCAATATTTGTTGTAACTGTTAATATCATAAACTGCACTTTTCTGCAGATTTGTGTGATCTGAAAAATGTTTATTTGCAGAGTGATCAAGTCATAGCTGTTACTTTTGTAGCTGTTTCACAAATATCTTGAACATTAGGGGCGAAAGTCACATAAAGATTGTAAAACAAGCAGTCAGAAATGTGCAACAATTTAAATTTAAGGCAACTATAAAATTAAATTAAGAGAGAGGTGCAGAATATAATAGTATATATTTTGCATTGCAACTCAAAAAGTGTACAGCAGAAATGCTACAGCAGAGATACTGGAACTATGGCCTGCAGTCCATAAAAATGTGATCTGTGAATAAAGTACTCTAATAATCTATAATAATACCTATAACAGTACTGCTGCCCATTCAAATTCTTGTTTTAGCACATGAAAACATGCAATAATCTGGAGAAACAGGAAGAAATTCATTGCAATTTTAAGGAAAAATGAATGATCATTGAGTATTTTGAGCCCTCATAAGTTTTTGTATCCCATAATACTACATTTTAATGATTACAGGGTACTTTGAATAGGATATGTAATTCTTGAAACAAAGTTTTTCAGAATTATATATACATTTTTAAAAATACTAGGTTCACATATTGAATTTTAGTTGTACTGGTAATTTGGAGAGATTTGATTTCAGTGTGGATCAACAATTTATATCATCCCAGTCTATAGCACAAAATGTATGCTCACTTATTTAATGCACCACCAATAATCTACTGCCTTTATTTTGACATCTCATTGCACCAAGTAGTAAGAATATTGAAAATAAGAATGAGCACAAAATAACAAAATTCCATGTCATGAATGTTAAAAAGATTCTTTTCACTTACCGACAGTGTTATGCCACCTATTCACTGCAAACAGTCTGCTGCAGGTCACAGTGACCACGGCAGGGGTGCTTAGATGAGGCAGCGTGTTGGCTGCCACATGGGTAACAGGGGAGTTGGATGGAAATTTTAGCACCATTATAACATCTTGCTGCATCTGATCCTTAAACATGAGTGGGCTCTGTGGAAGGAAACACTGTTGAGTAGAAACAAAGAGGAGAAAACAGAAGAGGTAGAAGGGAAAACACAATTAATGTGGAGGTCTGGAAAAACAGGGAAAAAACAGTAGGCAAAGTATTTACGTGCATCAGGAAAATATGCTGCTACTTTGACAAAACAAACAGCACCCATATATAGGAGACTAGAACGGGACCATACAATGGGATAGGGGTGAAGGGATCCAAGAGGAGCTGGAATCATCAGGTACCACAGAAGGGGTTTCATGTATCAGAAGCATTCAGCACAAAAAACACATCTGTTCATTCTATCACTGAAAAACACAAAAATCTATTGGAAAGAGCATTCAGCCACAACGGCTAAATGAGAATATTTTCAGTAAATCATCTGATGTGAAGTTCTAAATAATTTGATAAACAGCAAAGTATTAAGAATAAATACATTATTATTTTATTCAAATCTAAGGCGCTACATTGGCACCTTCTGTTCAAACACCGTGAATAAAGCATAGTAACTGAGTGAAATGCTGTGCAGCTAAAAGTCTGTCACTCTAACAGTGCACACTCACCATACCTTCACTATAAGCATGCTGAAAGGGCTAGAAATTATAGCCAAGACCTGGAAATGCCAGATGCTCACCTTATATCAGGATTATGGGATGGCCTGTGGAGCAGAATCTCCACCTACCCCAAACTAGGCATTTGGCATCGGAGAAGCCCAGGACTCCTGTATCAGGAGTTTGTATTTCCCTACAACTTCGTATAATCATTGGTAAAATGTAGGTGCACACAAAAGGATGCTCTCTCATAGATTTTCAGATCCCATAATGCTAAATTTTAACAATTTGAATAGAATATGCATTACTTGAAACAAAAACTCTACAGAAATCAAATACATGTCTTTAAATATATTGACCAGGCCTTTTGCCTTTCTCTCCTTCTGCTTGGTAAATATGACTTTGCCGACCTCTAATTTTCCTCCAGACATCATCAACCACTTTACTTTTCTGCTGGCTATTATCCCAACTATTATGCTAAATACATTGGATATGAACTAATGATAATGTAGATATTGTTTTAATTTCAGCAGTAAAATAAAATTAGAAACAGTTTCAGTTTTTTGATTGGCTATGTTTTAAATGGCAGTTGGAACATCATTATAATGAATGAGAATTTAAATGTTAATTAAATATCCTTCCATTTCCCTTGAGGATGGAGAAAAAAATAGGGGTAAAATGATTTGAAAACGAATTGTTCAAATCAGACATGTGGGGCGTCATTCTCCGACCCCCCGCCGGGTCGGAGAATGGCCGTTGGCCGCCGTGAATCCCGCCCCCGCCGAAGTCTCCGCTCCCGGAGATTGGGCGGGGGCGGGAATCCGGCCGCGCCGGTTGGCGGGACCCCCCGCTGGATTCTCCGGCCCAGATGGGCTGAAGTCCCGCCCAGGAATTGCCTGTCCCGCCGACGTAAATCAAACCTGGTATTTACCGGCGGGACCAGGCGGCGTGGGTGGGCTCCGGGGTTCTGGGGGGGGGCGCGGGGCGATCTGACCCCGGGGGGTGCCCCCACGGTGGCCTGGCCCGCGATCGGGGCCCACCGATCCGCGGGCGGGCCTGTGCCGTGGGGGCACTCTTTCCCTTCCGCCTCCGCCACTGCCTCCACCATGGCGGAGGCGGAAGAGACTCTCCCCACTGCGCATGCGCGGGAAACTGACAGCGGCCGCTGACGCTCCAGCGCATGCACCGGGAAACTGACAGCGGCCGCTGACGCTCCCGCGCATGTGCCGCATTTCCGCGCCAGCTGGCGGGGAAACAAACGCCATTTCCGCCAGCTGGCGGGGCGGAAATCCCTCCGGCGTCGGCCTAGCCCCTCAATGTTGGGGCTAGGCCACCAAAGATGCGGAGCCTTCCGCACCTTTGGGCCGGCGCGATGCCCGTCTGATTGGCGCCGGCTTTGGCGCCAGTCGGCGGACATCCCGCCGTTGGGGGAGAATTTCGCCCCTGGGGCGTCATTCTCCGACCCCCCACCGGGTCGGAGAATGGCCGTTGGCCGCCGTGAATCCCGCCCCCGCCGAAGTCTCCGCTCCCGGAGATTGGGCGGGGGCGGGAATCCGGCCGCGCCGGTTGGCGGGACCCCCCTCTGGATTCTCCGGCCCAGATGGGCCGAAGTCCCGCCCAGGAATTGCCTGTCCCGCCGATGTAAATCAAACCTGGTATTTACCGGCGGGACCAGGCGGCGTGGGCGGGCTCCGGGGTCCTGGGGGGGCGCGGGGCGATCTGACCCCGGGGGGTGCCCCCACGGTGGCCTGGCCCGCGATCGGGGCCCACCGATCCGCAGGCGGGCCTGTGCCGTGGGGGCACTCTTTCCCTTCCGCCTCCGCTACGGCCTCCACCATGGCGGAGGCGGAAGAGACTCTCCCCACTGCGCATGCGCGGTAAACTGACAGCGGCCGCTGACGCTCCCGTGCATGCGCTGGGAAACTGACAGCGGCCGCTGACGCTCCCGCGCATGCGCCGCATTTCTGCGCCAGCTGGCGGGGAAACAAACGCCATTTCCGCCAGCTGGCGGGGCGGAAATCCCTCCGGCGTCGGCCTAGCCCCTCAATGTTGGGGCTAGGCCGCCAAAGATGCGGAGCCTTCCGCACCTTTGGGCCGGCGCGATGCCCGTCTGATTGGCGCCGGCTTTGGCGCCAGTCGGCGGACATCCCGCCGTTGGGGGAGAATTTCGCCCCTGGGGCGTCATTCTCCGACCCCCCACCGGGTCGGAGAATGGCCGTTGGCCGCCGTGAATCCCGCCCCCGCCGAAGTCTCCGCTCCCGGAGATTGGGCGGGGGCGGGAATCCGGCCGCGCCGGTTGGCGGGACCCCCCTCTGGATTCTCTGGCCCAGATGGGCCAAAGTCCCGCCCAGGAATTGCCTGTCCCGCCGACGTAAATCAAACCTGGTATTTACCGGCGGGACCAGGCGGCGTGGGCGGGCTCCGGGGTCCTGGGGGGGGCGCGGGGCGATCTGACCCCGGGGGGTGCCCCCACGGTGGCCTGGCCCGCGATCGGGGCCCACCGATCCGCAGGCGGGCCTGTGCCGTGGGGGCACTCTTTCCCTTCCGCCTCCGCTACGGCCTCCACCATGGCGGAGGCGGAAGTGACTCTCCCCACTGCGCATGCGCGGGAAACTGACAGCGGCCGCTGACGCTCCCGTGCATGCGCTGGGAAACTGACAGCGGCCGCTGACGCTCCCGCGCATGCGCCGCATTTCTGCGCCAGCTGGCGGGGAAACAAACGCCATTTCCGCCAGCTGGCGGGGCGGAAATCCCTCCGGCGTCGGCCTAGCCCCTCAATGTTGGGGCTAGGCCGCCAAAGATGCGGAGCCTTCCACACCTTTGGGCCGGCGCGATGCCCGTCTGATTGGCGCCGGCTTTGGCACCAGTCGGCGGACATCCCGCCGTTGGGGGAGAATTTCGCCCCTAATCTATATGTACGGTACAAAGCAAAGAATTTATAGTGACATTCCTCCTGCAGGAGGGCTTTGGGTCTGCAGTATTGTAACTTAGACTATTAGGTCAGCACTGCAAACAGTAAATCTATGTCACAAAAACAAAAAACACTGGACAATCTCAGCAGGTCTGCTAGCATCGATGGAGAGAGAAGGGAGCGAACAGTTCGTGTCTGGATGACTCTTTGACAAAGCAATAAATCTATGTACTTGTTGTTTCTTAGAAATCACAAGGACAACCAGAAGACAGCTGTAACTACTTGCAAAATTCAGGTTCTAGTACATGTACACACTCAAAACCACACTAACAGACCGTCTACGGTGTTCTTACCATCATCTTATGGGAAGACCACGCAGTGTGTTTTAAGGACAGGATATTAAACTACATAATGTATAAGGTATTTTTCTGCTTAAGTGAAACTGTGGGCAGGATTTTCCAGACCTTCCTGCCAGCTGGATCTTCCAGTCCTGCTGAAGGCGACCCCTCGTGGCAGGTTCCCCAGTGGCAGGACGGGCGAGCCCCGCAAAATGTGGTACACATCGGCAGGACCAAAAGATTCTGCTGGCGGCCAATGAGGAGCCACCTCCACCACCAGAAAACATGCTGTGGTTGTTGTGGGGGGGGAGGGGGGAAGGTGGAACACCCCCCAGATCGGCCACTTCAAATTTAGAAAGTCTAATTTATGTTACCTAAACATAAACAGGGGCTGGTTTAGCACAGTGGGCTAAGATAGCTGGCTTGTAATGCAGAACCACCAGCTGCGTGAGCTCAATTCCCATTCCAGCCTCCCCGAACAGGCGTCGGAATATGGCGACTAGGGGCTTTTCACAGTCACTTCATTGAAGCCTACTTGTGACAATAAGTTATTATTATTATCAATAAACTGTGAATAAGATCAGGATATAATTACTCCTCAGGGCATAGATCTCACTCTGACTTACTTTCTCTAAGTGTCAATGCGAAAGTTAATCTGTCAATATAAACATGCGAAGGTTGATTTTTAAGCTCAGGCAGGAACATGGCCATAGTGAATAACTGGCCCTTTCAGGAGTAATGGCAAGGAAGCACAGTCAATTATAATGCTCTGCCTCAATAAAAAAGGTAAAGTCGCATAATCCCAGATGACCATAGGCAGCTTTCCGCTTTGAGGGGGGAGAGCTGATTGATTTAACCTGAGGATCACCACACCTCAGGCGAGGGGCAAGGTTGTGAAGGCAAAGGCTTCATGAATAACCTCAGCCGGTACGGGAATTGAAGTCACGTTGCCAGCATCACGAACCTGCTGTCTAGCCAAGTGAACTAAACCGGCCCCCATGGCAGTGCTTCAAAAGCATGCTGCTAGCTGACATCCGAGAAAGATCTAAAAAAAACGCCTGAAAATGGCTGCCCAACAGTTGATGTTGCGTGGCCATCAGGAATAAAACGGACTCCTAGGATAAGAATTTTTCAGGAGGGGTTCCAGTGATAATCAGGGTCAGGGGAGTGTCAGTAAAGCTAAAGTACGAAGTCTTACAACACCAGGTTAAAGTCCAACAGGTTTGTTTCGATGTCACTAGCTTTCGGAGCGCTGCTCCTTCCTCAGGTGAAGCTAAAGGCAGGAAAGGGCCAATGTTTGCTGGAGGAAGGTACCTGTTCTTCATAGTGCACAAGGAATCAAATGTATTTGTAAAAATAATTACATCTCTGGACTTCTTTTGGCCTTAAAACCATTTCCTGACAGTTGTGATCTGGCAGTGCATCTATCGGGCAACAATGCTCATGCTTCAAGTTAATATTGCCGTAGGGACCATGTGACATTGCCAGAGCCCAATTGTCTATTTGAGGAAGGACTTTGATAGCTTCAGGTGCAATTTAAAATTCAAATTGGGGCAAGAAGTCAACAGGTGGGTCTTACTCTCCATTTTGCTCATCCACTTGGAGCCTGTGTCAGATGGGCAAGAGGAAGTTGACATTTCCCACTTGGGCTCATGTATTAATGAAGATATTATCAATTGTTGGGTGACTTTTGTACATTTTCCCCCCCTTTTTTTAAGTTGTAACAAAAATTTGCGATGACATTTGAAATGTGATGGGGATGGGTGTCGATATTATTTGCTGATGTCCCACGGTTTTGCTCATTTGAGAATCTTTTTTGTAAATACGACAAGAGAATGGCATTTATTGCTGTCTTTCAGGGTTATATTATCTGTTTTGTTTTGTCTGAGACTATAGTCATTTATTTTCTACAGAATTCTTTTTTACATTTGACGTTTTTATTACAGCAATTAGGAAGAACTATTTTGTTTGTTCTTAAATATTTTTAAATATTGTACCCCTTTGTATTTCTATCTCCTCTGCATTGTGCATCTATCCTGCTCTACTATTTTAACTCTTATTAATATCTATTACTACTCCCTTTTCTATTTACTCTCGATTTGTCTTGACTTTTATCCTTTATATTTCACTCTCTTCCATCACTTTTATTATTAATCTTATTAATACTGTAAATCTTTAATACTGTTAACTTAGATTCTCAGTGACTGTTTAGCAAACGTAGTCCCTAGATATCTTTCTCCCCTCGTCATGTATATTCCTTTGCCATCTCCCTCTCGTAATTGTCCCTCTCTACAGTTTCTCACTGACCCTCAAGCATGTGATCAGTACCTATTTCCACCCATTTGGTGTTTTCTTGGTTTGCTTACTATTTGCCTCCTTCCTGTTCATCCATTATCACAGATTAGATCACCAGTTTTAGTCTTACAGTAACCTGTGTGATAACTCCCACTCCATGTTGTCAGGATGGGGAGGGGGAAGAAAAGAAATGCTTACTTTTCAATGGTGGTAAGTCAGAGAAGTGCAGGTCTGAAAATAATTAATTAAAATGAATGGATACTAAATTATGTGCGATGCATTAACTTTCAAAACTGAATTAGAGACATCGCACTCTTGTTCAAAGATAAACCTCAGTGCAAATTCAAAATATCTACTCTGATGCTTTATTTGTTAAATGAGGTATCTGAAGCATTCTGGGCTGTTCCTAATTTGGGGATGGGTGATGAAGTTTACTGTAGTTTTAATTGTAAAAATGGTTTTGTGGCAACAACCAGATATGATTGTTCAATATTTTTCTACTTTGTAGAATTGTGCCATCCTTGTCTGTTACAACCCGGCATTTTGTTTTCACACCAGGCGTAGTTCAGGTAAAGCAGATTCCAAACACATTATTTCTCACCAGGTGCATGGCAGAGCTTCGAGGTGGATGTGGCTCAATAAGCAACTGAGATGGCATTTGTCCAAGGTTCTGTATGTGCGCTTCCATGGCCTGAGGGAGAAAAGAAAGATTGTCATGATCAATATGCATCAAAGTGAAGGGTCAATGTTCTGTTTGACAATGCAAGCACATCCGAGCTCAGCTAAGATTTCTGGAAATTCATAGCAAATGTGCTTCCCTTGCAGTCTGTAAAATTAAGCTAAATGTTAGTTGTGGTCAATACATTTTTCTGCAACATGCTGAGATTAATTATTCCTTTATTTTTTTCATATTCACTCTTACAGGTTAAAGTTCAATAAAAATGTTAATTGATGACAACATGCGTGAAGATTATAGTATTAATATCATATCGATGCTTTAAAGTGAAATACCTTTGCAAAATCTGATGTAAGGAGAAATGTATAGGGATCTCTAACGAAATAAGGCTCTGGGATCTTTAAAAAAAGACAAAATGGTCACAGGCCAGGAAGCAATTATCGTTTGAAAAAATGCAGTGAAGAATTGGAAATTATTTAATTGCTCATTAAAAAGAATTCTGACATCTTTCTGCAACAAAAATAGTTACCTCATCTATAGCATTCATGTGTTTTGAAGAAACCGGGAGTCATTTTATTTTTCCATTTCAGAATGACCACCTCGTTAGCTACATATTCTGCATGAGGGTAGTGTTTAGATAATTGCAGCACTCTAATTCTCATCTAAACCAAACTGACTGACAGAAAGAGATTCTCTTGTGTAATGAATTAAATGTTACATAAACTACCAATTATGCCCGACCGTGGAAAATCAGGAAATAGCTGGTTTCACAGAGGAGACAAGTCAGTCAGCAGTGCATAGATGAAAAGCCATAGTCTGTCAAGCAAGAGGAAAATTCCTTCCAGCTATTTTTATTACCAAGAGCAGAGGTAGCCAGAAATTTGTTCCTTTTCTATAGAAGGTCTAATTAGAGCAAATGGGATTAAAAAGCATTACAGCCTCTATATGCTTTGATAAAACAGGAAAACTAATACCAACAGCTCAGTTGAGTTTTTTAAAAGGGTGGAAGTAAAGTATTGACAAAAAAAACCTATAATTTTTTCTGATTATATCAACTATTACTCTTAAATTGATGAAACTGTAATCAGGCCTCAAAGTTTAAAGTGACTATGGGTGCGGGGTGGTCTGTTGAAGGAAATAAATGTGCATACTGTAAAAACAAATGACTGGACATGGGTTCAAGACATATCCCAATGCTTTAGAAGTTACTCTTTTCTCTTAAGGCCAAAATATTCAATTCATTTCCATGTAATTTAGTTTTCACTACATTGGGAGATCCCTTGATAATGGCCATATTGTTTTCAATGTCATATAACTTTAGCATCCTCAAAATAATCTTGTAAATTACAGAAAATCTAGGTACGTCAATAATGCAAATACTGTATGTTACAACCTAGTTATGATAATATGAATTGGTTAGGCCTGATGCTGGAACCTTAAGTTTCCAGCATTTTACCTTTTGCTGAGGAGTTAAGAACAAATATTGCACTCACCATATGGTGAATGCACACGATGTAAAACAGGTTTTTGCTTTCCCATATTTGCCAAAACATAATGGGCTTGGAGGTACCCATTTTTAGATTCTATGAGGGCTCTTAAAGCTCCAAAATTACATCCAAAGCACTCACACAATTGTGTCCGGTGGACACCATTGATGTAAGCTTTAGCGCACACTCAGTTAACATCCATCGATAGTATAAAGAGCAGGCAGATCATCATGTCAATCTCCATGCAATGCTAATTTGACAATATCACTGCTATTTTGGAGTTCAACCTTCTAGCAAATGCACTCTCAATCTAATGTAGCGGAGCATGCTTTTATATGAACATGAGAAACAGAGGCAGGATTAGACCATTCAGTCCTTCATGCATGCTCTACCATTTAATATCATGGATGATCAGTTCATGGCCTCAACTCCAATTTTCTGCCTTCCCCCTTACCTATCAATTCCATTGTAGATCAAAGATCTGTATAATTCAGTTTTGAATATAATCAATGAACAACCTCCATTGCCCACTGGGGTAGAGAATTCTAAAGATTCATGACCCTCTGAGAGAAGAAATTCCTCCACACCTCCATCGTAATTATTCTGGAACTGTGCCCTGGGTACTAGATTCTCACAGGAGGGGAAACATCCTCTCAGCATCTACCCTTTCAAGCCAACTTAGAATCTTAAATATTTCAAGAAAATTGCCTCTCATTTTTCTAAGCTCCAATGGGTATTGGCCTAATTGCTGAACCTTTCCTGACAGGACAATCCCTTCAACCCAGGCATCAACCAAGTGAACCTTCTTTGAAATGCCTCCAATGGAAATAAATCCTTCCTTAAATAAGGAGATTAAAACTGCATGTGGTACTCCATGTGTGGTCTCACCAATGCCTGATACAGTTATAAAAAGACTTCCCTACTTGAATATTTCATCCCTTTACAATAAAGGTCAACATACTACTGGCCTTCCCAATTACATACTTTACCAGCATTATCCCATTTGTGATTCACGAACAAGTACACCAAGATTTCTTTCTGTAATGCAACATTCTTTGCTTAAATAATATGTTGCTTTCCTACCAAAGTGGATAACCTCACATACCTTATGGGCAGGATATTCCGGCCTCTGCACGGCATATGTTTTGGTGGAGGAGGTGGCCCGCTTTTGGCTGGCAGCAGGACCGTCAGGTTTTGCAGCACCCTCCACCGCTGGGAAATGTGGCGTTGGGGTTCACCATTGGCGCGATCGGAAGGTCTTGCCGGGAGGGGGACCGGAAAATTTCAGCCTATATCTATCACTCCTTCTCCCAATTTTTGCCCACTCAGTCGTTCATACGACCTTGCAGATACCGGCCGGTATCGTCCTGCTAGAAGCGGGATTCATGATTGGTGCATCGAGCCAAAATCGGGATTCCCGATGCAAGTCTCAGGGTCTGCTCCAGCTCCTTTGCCCATCGCCTTGAAAAACATTAATAGTCATTCATTTGAATGCGATTAACGTGTTGGAAGCCCAATTCGCCTCCCGCCCGTGATACTCCGCACCCACCCTCCCAGGCGGGAGTCACGTGGATGTGATTTGGTGCAAGTGTTGAGGAACATGGACCTGGTGACTTGCAGTCCGAGGGGTGGGAAGAGGTTGCCGTGTTGGGTGTCCTGATATACAAATGAGCCAACACGGCTGTAGATGGTACAACTTGATTTTATTGTGTTAACAGATGCAACTAACTATAGATGAGGGTACGTTCGCTACCAGCTAACCTATGGACCTAGCCCTATCACTAATGTTGGTGAGGCACTCAGCACATAGTCTATGTCTGAGTGTCACGCTGCAAGCTCTGTGTCCCGAGCTGTCTCCTACCAGAATGAGCGGGACCTCTCGTGTTCCCCCTTTTATAGTGCGCGTGCTCTTACTAGTGATTGGCTGCGATGTTGTGTGTGTGCTAGTTGGTCCAAATGCCTGTCCATCAGTGTGTGTGTGATTGCACCATGATATGCTGATCTGGATATCATGACAGAGATGAGTCCTCTCCCAATAATTGCCTTCAGGGTGCCAAAGGTAGGTATTCATAGGAGGTGGAGGTCAGGGGGGCTAGTGCTAGACTGGAGGTGGTCAGGTCGGGGTCTTTCCTGAGATGGGGCTCATTTGGCTGCTCTCCCCATCTGCAGCTTTTCAATACTTTTAACAATCAATCAGTATGTAACAATGGTCGGCACCCTGGCGGCAATTGTTGGGAGGGTACTTACCACCTCTCAGACTGCAAGATGCCAGGTTGACACTGCCAAGGACCGGGGCCTAAAATGGAGTACTGAGAGGGAGGGTTGATGGGGATTGGATGATATTGAAGGGGTTGCTGAGAGGGGCTGAAGGGGGGAGCACTGGGGATTACTGAGTGGTGGGGGGTGTCGCACAATCAATCGCTCATGAGACGAGATGAGAAGGAGTCGAACGATGGCTTTATTACGCAGACTTGTTCCCCCGCAGCACAGTTACAGAATGCGGCTGCTGGGAGAACCCGGGCACTTATACTCCGCCTTACTGGGTGGAGCCAGCAGGCGGCTGATCCAATCGGGACCCAGTGTCTATCCACCAATAGCCTCTCGGCATCACAGGGTACCTTAATACCCCTAATACATACCACCACATTCACCCTTTGTTAAAAAGGAACCCGGCGGGGTAGTGGGCCGTATGGTGGTAGGGGTTTCCAGAGTCGGTACCTAGGATGCCGCTAACATGGCGGCTATGCTCCGATATCAACTACTTACAATGCCGCTTTTACTGGGCAACCAAAAAAATGATTTACAGAGGCATTTCTTGCTTAACTATACTGATTCGATGAGTTGAATGGGTGCCCTGGTCGTCTTCGCCGATTGTTTTAGCCCCGGTGGTGATGCAGGTGCTGGTTCGGGCCCAGTTGTCTCTGGCAGCGTCGCAATGCCTCTTCCCGCTCCAATACCCCTATTTGGGGCCGGGGGAAGGACCGATCCACCCAGGAAGGGGGCGGCTGTGGGGTGCGCCGGCGGGAGGGAGGTGGTGATTGGTGTTGGGGGGGTGTGTGTGGCTCCAGAGGGGGTCACTGGTGTTGGGTGGGGGGGGGGTGGTGCACCGGCGGGTGCCAGGTCCCGCCGAGAGACCGTGTCCTGTCGGCCGTCGGGGTGCGCCACATAGGCGTATTGAGGGTTCGCGTGGAGGAGATGAACCCTCTCGACCAACGAGTCCGATTTGTGCGTCCGCACATGCTTTCGGAGCAGGATGGGTCCCGGGGCTGCCAGCCAGGTCGGAAGTGACGTTCCGGAGGAGGACTTCCTAGGGAAGACAAGGAGGCGTTCGTGAGGTGTTTGATTCGTTGTTGTACACAGCAGCGACCGGATGGAGTGGAGGGCGTCCGGGAGGACTTCCTGCCAGCGGGAAACTGGGAGACGTCTGGACCGTAGGGCCAGTAGGACGGTCTTCCAGACCGTTCCGTTCTCCCTCTCTACCTGACCGTTCCCCCGGGGGTTGTAACTGGTCGCCCTTGCTGAGCAGGAATTGACGCAGTTCGTCGCTCATGAAGGAGGACCCCCTATCGCTATGTATGTAGGCGGGGAAACTGAACAGTGTAAAGATGGTGCCGAGGGCTCTAATGACTGTGGCCGTGATCATGTCGGGACAGGGGTTGGCGAATGGGAACCGTGAGTATTCGTCAATCACGTTCAGGAAGTACGTGTTGCGATCAGTGGAGGGGAGCTGGCCCTTGAAGTCCAGACTGAGGCGTTCAAAGGGACGGGAAGCCTTTATCAGGTGCGCTTTATCTGGCCGGTAGAAATGCGGCTTGCACTCTGCGCCGATCTGGCAGTTCCTGGTGGCGGTCCTGACCTCCTCGATGGAGTAGGGCAGGTTGCGGGTCTTTACGAAGTGATAGAACCGAGTGATCCCCAGGTGGCAGAGGTCCTCGTGGAGGGTTCGGAGATGGTCCACTTGTTCGTTGGCACACGTGCCGCGGGATAGGGCATCGGAAGGCTCGTTCAGCTTTCCGGGACGATACAAGATCTCATAGTTATAGGTGGAGAGTTCGATCCTCCACCGCAAGATCTTGTAATTCTTGACCTTGCCCCGCTGTGCATTATCGAACATGAAGGCAACCGACCGTTGGTCAGTGAGGAGAGTGAATCTCCTACCGGCCAGGTAATGCCTCCGATGTTGCACAGCTTCCACTATGGCCTGGGCCTCCTTTTCCACTGAGGAGTGGCGGATTTCTGAAGCATGGAGGGTGCGTGAAAAAAAGGCCACGGGTCTGCCCACTTGGTTGAGGGTGGCCGCCAGAGCTACGTCAGACGCGTCGCTCTCGACTTGGAAGGGGAGGGACTCGTCGATTGCGTGCATCGTGGCCTTTGCGATATCCGCTTTGATGCGGCTGAAGGCCTGGCGGGCCTCTGTCGACAGGGGAAAAACCTTGGACTGGATTAGCGGATGGGCCTTGTCCGCGTAGTTGGGGACCCACTGGGCGTAATAAGAGAAAAAGCCCAGGCAGCGTTTCAGGGCCTTGGAGCAGTGGGGGAGGGGGAACTCCATGAGGGGGCGCATGCGTTCGGGTTCTGGGCCTATCACTCCATTTCGCACTACGTAGCCGAGGATGGCTAGACGGTCGGTGCTAAACACGCATTTTTCCCTGTTGTATGTGAGATTCAGGGCGTTCGCGGTCTGGAGGAATTTGCGGAGGTTGGCGTCGTAGTCTTGCTGGTCGTGGCCGCAGATGGTGACGTTGTCGAGGTACGGGAACGTGGCCCTCAAACCGTAACGACCAACCATTCGGTCCATCTCCCGTTGGAAGACCGAGACCCCGTTAGTGACGCCGAATGGAACCCTCAAAAAATGATAGAGCTGCCCATCTGCTTCGAAAGCAGTGTATTTTCGGTCGCTCGGGTGGATGGGGAGCTGGTGGTAGGCGGACTTAAGGTCCACCGCGGAAAAGACCTTGTACTGTACAATCCGGTTGACATGTCGGATATGCGGGGGAGAGGGTACGCTCCCAGCTGCGTGTACCTATTGATGGTTTAACTACAGTCTACGACCATCCTCTGCTTTTAGTCCGGGACCCAAGATGGCGGCGCCCGATGGCCGCACATGGATCGCTGGGGGGGTTGAGTTTGGGGTTCTCCCCCGGAGATTGCGGCTACCCCCGGGCCTGGCACACTGCTAGAAAGTGCCCCTTTTTGCCTCACCCTTTACAGAGGGCCGAGCGGGCCGGGCAGCGCATTCGGGGGTGTTTTCCCTGCCCACAAAAGTAGCAGCGAGCCCCTCCCCCGGGTGATCTGCCGCTCTGGCAGCGCAGGCCTGCGGGGGGGGGGGGGGGGGGGGGGGGTCCCGGGGGTTCGGTCGCGGCGGGGGTCCACGGTGCCCAAGGGGCTGCCGCGCGGTCGGGGGTGTAGGCGCGGGCGTTCTGTGACGCCACATTAAACGAGGCCGCGAGGGCCCGTGCCTCTTTGAGGCCTAGTGTGTCTCTTTCCAGCAATCGCTGCTGAATTTGGGATGAAAGCATACCTGCCACGAACGCATCTCGGACCAGCAGCTGTGTGTGTTCATTAGCCGAAACCGATGGGCAGTTGCAGTTTCTCCCCAGTATTAACAGCGCATTGTAGAATTCGTCCAGCGATTCCCGGGGATTTGCCGTCCCGTCGTGAGCTGGTGGCATGCGTAGACCTGGTTGACGGGCCGAACGTAGATTCCTATCAGCATGGCGATCGTCGTCGGGAAATCGTCCGCATCTTCTATGAGCGTGTAGATTTCAGGGCTCACCGTGGCATGCAGGACCTGGAATTTCTGTTCTTCTGTAGGTATGCCGGGGGCCGTTCGGAGGTATCCCTGAAAACACACTAACCAATGTTTAAAAGTGGCCGCTGAGTTTGCCGCGTGGGGGCAGATTCGCAGACACTCCGGAATGATTCGGAGCTCCATGTCCTTAAAAGTTTGCGTAATATATTGGAGCACAATCAATCACTCACGAGACGAGATGAGAAGGAGTCGAACGATGGCTTTATTACGCAGACTTGTTCCCCAGCAGCACAGTTACAGAATGCGGCTGCTGGGAGACCTGGGCACTTATACTCCGCCTTACTGGGTGGAGCCAGCAGGCGGCTGATCCAATCGGGACCCAGTGTCTATCCACCAATAGCCTCTTGGCATCACAGGGTACCTTAATACCCCTAATACATACCACCACAGGGGGTCCACTGGGGAGTGAAGGGGCTGGCATGGGAGGGGGGTTGTGCCATTTCTAGCAATTAGTGTGGAGGATGCCAGTGATCAGGGGGTGGGTGGGTTGCTGCAGAAGCTTTTTGAGATCGGAGCACCCTTTCAGAGCTGCAGGACCTGTCCGAGAGATTAGGGGCGGGATTCTCTGACCCCCTCCGGGGATCACGTCGCGCCCGTCGGGGGCCATTGGCAGTGGCCCCCCCGGTGATTCTCCGGGCCCCGATAGGCCGAGCGGCCGCCCGTTTTCGGTCAGTTCCGCTGGCATGGATTAGACAAGGTCTGTACCGGCGGGACCTGGCTCTGAGGGCGGCCTGCGGAGTCCTGGTGGGTGCGGGGGGATCCGACCCCAGGAAGGGCCCCCACGGTGGCCTCGCCCACGATCGGGGCCCACCGATCTGCGGACGGGCCTGTCCGTGGGCGCACTCTTTCCCTCCGCGCCGGCCTTTGTAAAACTCCACGATGGCCGGCGCAGAAAATAAACCCTCTGCGCATGCGCAGGGATCAGGCCAGCAGTTTTGCGCAGCGCCAGAACACGCTGGCGCTCCCGCGCATGTGCCAACTCCGCCAGCTGGCGGAGGCCCCACGGCGCCAACCACCCCAGTGCCGGCCGAGCCCGCGGTAGTGCGGAGGATTCCGCAACTTCTGGGTGGCCCGCGCCGGAATGGTTCACACCACTCTTTGGCACTGGTACGGCCCGCCCGCATGTTGGGGGAGAATCCCGGCCTAGGTCTTTCCCTTTTCAGCTGCAGCATGGATCCTGGTGTGCCATGGAATGGCATGGAAAAGCCGATTCAGCTAAAAGATCATTCCAAATGTCATAGCATGGCACGTCAGGGTCGCTCCTAGCACCACTGGTGCTATCACTCTCATTTTCATGCTGGTGGGAGCACTTTGTCGCCATTCTGGAGAACTCGCCCTGTGTGTGTCCTCCTCACAACTTGCTTTCCCACCTATTTTTTATCGTCAGCAAATTTGGCCACAATATATTGTCATGGATCTGGACAAGAAGACCGATTTTGGTTAAGGTCCCAGATTAGAACCCAACGAGGAAATGTTACTGCACCACAGGAGTGATAACCCTGGCCAGTAGACATCTTTTAATTTGAAACAAATTTTAATTTGACCACAGAATTAAGCACATTAGCAACAAAGAAACAGTTAACAGTTATAACATTGTAACTTGCTTCCTGAAACCAGCCTCTACATTCCAATTTAGCAATCCAAATATTTCAAATATCACTTATGTATAAAGTTAACAACCAGGTTTTACTTGCTTACCTTGGTGCAGAGCTTGGGAGAGAGAAATCCTTTTCTCGGACGAAGCTGAAAGCATTCCGCTCCCCTTAGAGGCCTGGAAACAACTACTTTTTCCAGGTGGCCTGACCCCTCCATTAGCTACAACAGCTGCACTCAAAGCGCGTGGCGTTCTTTTGTCCCATATTACAAGATATGTCTTGATTTGTTTAGCCAGGTCCAAACTGTTACAACATTAAATTAGCTCTCTATCTGCAAACAGGTAAAATGGCATTTAATATCGATTAGCAAAACACTTCCCCTGCAAAATTCACTGATTACCTCACTTTTAATCACAGCTCTAGCAGACGTACTATCTCTATGCATTCTAACCTAGGTTTTAATAATATTACTGCAAAAACACAAACTTTAAAGTATGACAATTTCTTATATTTATCACACCTCCCCATTAAAAAAATGAACCAGCAAAATGAAAATCTGGCTTCATTTTCATCACCATATTCATCCAAGTCATAACTGAGATTCTAAGTAGTTGAGGTCCCAGAGCTAATCTCTGTAGCACCTTATACATCACAGTTTGACCAACTAAAAATGGTTATCTTGGCTTTCTGCTTCCTGTTAGTTGTTCAGTCCTCATTCCATGTTAATATATTACCCCCAACATCACCAGTTCTTGTGCATTAACCTTATATGTGGCTCCATATTGAATGCCTTTTGGAAATCCAAGTATACTACTCGTTACGTATTATCCACCCTGCTTGTTACATCCTCAGATATCTCTGATAAATTGTCAAACACATTTTCCCTTTCACAAAAGCATGCTGACTCTTTGTATAGGATTACAATTTTCTAAATGCCCTGCTAATACTTCTTAAATAATGGATTCCAGCATTTTCCCAATGACAGGGGTAAGGCTAATTAGCCTATAGTTTCCTGGATTCTGTCTCCCTCCTTTCTTGAATAGTGGCATTACATTTGTAGAGAATTTTGGAGATTACAACCAAATGCACCCACTTTTTCTACAACCCTTCTTTTAAAACCCGAGATTGAAGCACATCAGGTCCAAGGAACGTTTTAGTCATTGTTTCCAATAGATTTTCTAGTACTCTTTCTCTTGTTATAATGATTATTTTAAGTTCTTCCCTCCATTTTATCTCTTGATTTTCAACTATTCTTGGATGTAGAAGTATCTTCTACCATGAGGATGCAAAATGAAAAGTCGCCATAGTCCCTGAGGACCATATGCTGCTCTGGCCTTTTGAAAGAGAGCTGACTGGTGGTGATTTACCCTTAGGGTGACCACACCTCAGGCAAGGGGCAAGGTTGAAAAGGTGGGCCTTCATGGATAAGCCCAGCCAGTCTGGGAATTGAACCTGCGCTGATGGCGTTGCTCCACATCTTGAACCAGCCGACCAGCCAACTGAGCTAACCGACCCTCAGATACAACACTTTTGTTAAGTCTCCAACATTTCCTTGCCTCCCAATATTGATTCCCCAGTTTGTATTTTTTCAATTTGATACCATCTTTAACTTCCTTAGTTAGTAACAATGGTTCATCCTTCTTGTAGAGCCTTTTCTTCTCAATGGAATACATTTTTGGAGAGTTATGAAATACCTCCTCAAACATCTGCCACTGCTTATCTACTGTCTTATTTTTTAACCTATTTCCCCAGCCTACTTTAGCCAACTCTGTTTTCATCTTTGTAATTGCCTTTATTTAAGTATAAGACTCAAGTTTCTCACCCTCAAACTGAATGTGAAATTCTGTCATGCTATGAGCACGCTTCCCTATTGAACATTTGAAAACTCTGACAGACAAAAAAGGCTGATCTAGTGATAAACCTGGCAAAATGTGAGTTTGCTGAGAAAAAAAGTAACTTATTTGAGGCATATTATAGGTCAGGGCCAAGAGAATCCAAATTCAAGGCAATAACAGACATTTCTGTCCCCACGATAATTCCTCAGAATGTCTAAATTCTACCACATGTTTGCCCCTAACTAAATGGAGAACAGTAGCTACTCCATTGGCAAATCTGTTGAGGGAAAACACGGAAGTCAACTGGACAAGTGGTCAGCATTGCTGCCTCACGGCGCCAAGGACCCAGGTTCAACAGATGTGCCATGTGAATATGCTGAAGACGTAATATGTTTGAGAGTAAAACTGCTCAGTGAGTGTAAAGAGAGAGATAGCAACAATGATACACTCAATATTACGGATGATGAGTTGGAGACTGCACGTTTTCAAATTGCTTCCATCATAAGTTCAGAACTGGGGATGTTCGCTGATGACTATACAATGTCCAGCACCATTCACGACTCCTCAGACACTGAGTCCATTCCCAAATGCAAGACCTGGATAATATCCATGCTGGGCTGACAAGTAGCAAGTAACATTTACGCCACGCAGGTTCCAGGTAATGACCATCTCTGCTGAGAGAGAATCTAACCATCTCCTCATGACAGTCAATGTCAATTGAACCTCCTGTGGTAAAATGCAGGTGTATTGAATAGTTTAGATAAGGTATTACACCATCTTTTTGACAAGGTTCTGTCAAACAGACTAAGAGGTTTACAAAACCATATTAGTAAATAAGTCAATTTTGGCTGCCCCAAACTTTAATAGGCCATTCAAGGTGGCTATTGATGTCAGTGTCATAGGGGAAGGAGCAGTGGTGTTCCAACATGATGGTGCTGGTATGGAACAACCAATCAGCTACTTCCCGAGAAGACTTAATAAATGCCAAAAGAAGTAATCAACTGAGAAAGTAGTTTTTGGTCTTGTATTGGGTCTTCCACATTTTCAGATCCATGTAACTGATAGTCAAAGGAAAATATCAGTTTATATCAACCATAACCTGCTGTTTTCAAAGAACAAAGAAAAGTACAGCACAGGAACAGGCCCTTCGGCCCTCCAAGCCTGTGCCGACCATGGTGCCCGTCTAAACTAAAATCTTCTACACTTCCTGGGTCCGTATCCCTCTATTCCCATCCTATTCATGTATTTGTCAAGATGCCTCTCAAATGTCACTATCATCCCTGCTTTCACCAACTCCTCCGGCAGCGAGTTCCAGGCACCCACTACCCTCTGTGTAAAAAAATTGCCTCGTACATCTACTCTAAACCTTGCCCCTCGCACCTTAAACCTATGCCCCCTAGTAACTGACCCCTCTACCCTGGGAAAAAGCCTCTCTATCCACTCTGTTTATGCCCCTCATAATTTTGTAGACCTTTATCAGGTCGCCCCAAACCTCTGTCGTTCCAGTGAGAACAAACCGAGTGTATTCAACCGCTCCTCATAGCTAATACCCTCCATACCAGGCAACATCCTGGTAAATCTCTTCTGCACCCTTTCTAAAGCCTCCACATCCTTCTGGTACTGTGGCGACCAGAATGGAACACTATACTCCAAGTGTGGCCCAACTAAGGTTCGATACAGCTGCAACATGACTTGCCAATTCTTATACTCAATGCCCCGGCCAATGAAGGCAAGCATGCCGTGTGCCTTCTTGACTACCTACTCTACCTGTGTTGCCCCTTTCAGTGATCTGTGGACCTGTACACCTAGATCTCTCTGACTTTCAATACTCTTGAGGGTTCTACCATTCACTGTATATTCCCTACCTGCATTAGACCTTCCAAAATCTCACATTTGTCCAGATTAAACTCCACCTGCCATCTCTCCGCCCAAGTCTCCAAACAATCTAAATCCTGCTGTATCCTCTGACAATCCTCATCGCTATCCGCAATTCCACCAATCTTTGTGTCATCTGCAAACTTACTAATCAGACAAGTTACATTTTCCTCCAAATCATTTATATATACTACAAACAGCAAAGGTCCCAGCCCTGATTCCTGCGGAACACCACTAGTCACAGCCCTCCAATTAGAAAAGAACCCTTCCATTGCTACTCTCTGCCTTCTATGACCTGGCCAGTTCTGTATCCATCTTGCCAGCTCACCCCTGATCCCGTGTGACTTCACCTTTTGTACCAGTCACCATTAGGGACCTTGTCAAAGGCCTTACTGAAGTCCATATAGACAACATCCACTGCCCGACCTGCATCAATCATCTTTGTGACCTCTTCGAAAAACTCTATCAAGTTAGTGAGACACGACCTCCCCTTCACAAAACCAGCTGCCTCTCGCTAATACGTCCATTTGCTTCCAAATGGGAGTAGATCCTGTCTCGAAGAATTCTCTCCAGTAATTTCCCTACCACTGACGTAAGGCTCACCGGCCTGTAGTTCCCTGGATTATCCTTGCTACCCTTCTCAAACAAAGGAGCAACATTGGCTATTCTCCAGTCCTTCGGGACAAGACCTGAAGCCAGTGAGGATCCAAAGATTTCTGACACGGCCTCAGCAATTTCCTCTCTAGCCTCCTTCAGTATTCTGGGGTAGATCCCATCAGGCCCTGGGGACTTATGTACCTTATTATTTTTCAAGACGCCCAACACCTCGTCTTTTTGGATCTCAATGTGACCCTATCTACACACCCTTCTCCAGACTCAACATCCACCAATTCCTTCTCTTTGGTGAATACTGATGCAAAGTATTCATTTAGTACCTCGCCCATTTCCTCTGGCTCCACACATAGATTCCCTTGCCTATCCTGCAGTGGGCCAACCCTTTCCCTGGCTACCCTCTTGCTTTTTATGTACGTGTAGAAAGCCTTGTGATTTTCCTTAACTCTATTTGTCAATGACTTTTCGTGACCCCTTCTAGCCCTCCTGACTCCTTGCTTAAGTTCCGTCCTACTTTCCTTATATTCCACACAGGCTTCGTCTGTTCCCAGCCTTCTAGCCCTGACAAATGCCTCCTTTTTCTTTTTGACGAGGCCTATAATATCTCTTGTTATCCAAGGTTCCCAAAATTTGCCGTATTTATCCTTCTTCCGCACATTGGGCTGGTTTAGCACAGGGCTAAATCGCTGGCTTTGAAAGCAGACCAAGGCAGGCCAGCAGCACGGTTCAATTCCCGTACCAGCCTCCCCAAACAGGCGCCGGAATGTGGCGACTAGGGGCTTTTCACAGTAACTTCATTTGAAGCTTACTTGTGACAATAAGCGATTTTCAATTTTTCAATTTCAATTTTCACAGGAACACACCGGGGTGTCCTGAATTCCTTTCAACTGACATTTGAAAGCATCCCACATGTCAGATGTTGATTTACCCTCAAAAATCCGCCCCCAATCTAGGTTCTTCAATTCCCGCCTAATATTGTTATAATTAGCCTTCCCCCAATTTAACACATTCACCCTAAGACCACTCTTATCCTTGTCCACCAGCACTTTAAAACTTACTGAATTGTGGACACTGTTCCCGAAATGCTCCCCTACTGAAACTTCTACCACCTGGCCGGGCTCATTCCCCAATACCAGGTCCAGTACAGCCCCTTCCCTAGTTGGACTATCTACATATTGTTTTAAGAAGCCCTCCTGGATGCTCCTTACAAACTCTGCCCCGTCTAAGCCCCTAGCACTAAGTGAGTTCCAGTCAATATTGGGGAAGTTGAAGTCTCCCATCACAACAACCCTGTTGTTTTTACTCTTTTCCAAAATCTGTCTATCTATCTGCTCCTCTATCTCCTGCTGGCTGTTGGAAGGCATGTAATACACCCCCAACATTGTGACTGCACCCTTCTTATTCCTGATCTCTACCCATATAGCCTCGCTGCCCTCTTAGTTGTCCTCCCGGAGTACAGCTGTGATATTCTCCCTAACCAGTAGCGCAACTCCGCCACCCCTTTTACATCCCTCTCTATCCTGCCTGAAACATCTAAATCCTGGAACGTTTAGCTGCCAATCCTGTCCTTCTCTCAACCAGGTCTCTGTAATGGCAACAACATCATAGTTCCAAGTACTAATCCAAGCTCTAAGTTCATTTGCCTTACCCGTAATACTTCTTGCATTAAAACATATGCACTTCAGGCCACCAGACCTGCTGTTTTCAGCAACATCTCCCTGTCTGCTCTTACTCAGAGTCATACTGGCCTTATTCCCTAGTTCTCCCGCAATGTTTTCACCTGCTGACCTATTGCTCCGGTACTCACCCCCCTGCCATACTAGTTTAAACCCTCCCGTGTGACACTAGCAAATCTCGCGGCCAGGATATTTATGCCTCTCCAGTTTAGATTCAACCCGTCCTTCTTATACAGGTCACACCTGCCCCGGAAGAGCTTCCAGTGGTCCAGATAACAGAAACCCTCCCTCCTACACCAGCTGTTTATCCACGTGTTTAGCTGCTCTATCTTCCTATTTCTATCCTCACCGGCATGTGGCACAGGGAGTAATCCTGAGATTACAACGCTAGAGGTCCTGTCTGCCTAGCTCCCTGAACTCCTGCTGCAGGACCTCATGCCCCTTCCTGCCTACGTCGTTAATACCAATATGTACAATGACCTCTGCCTGTTTGCCCTCCCCCTTCAGGATGTCCGCTACCCGTTCTGAGACATCCTGGACCCTGGCACCAGGGAGGCAACATACCATCCTGGAGTCTCTTTAACGTCCACAGACGCGCCTATCTGTGCCCCTGACTATAAGAGTCCCCTATTACTATTACTCTTCTGCGCTTTGACCCTCCCTTCTGAACATCAGAGCCAGCCGTGGTGCCACTGCTCTGGCTGCTGCTGTTTTCCCCTGATAGGCTATCCCCCCCCAACAGTATCCAAAGGGGTATATCTGTTCGAGAGGGGGACAACCACAGGGGATTCCTGCACTGACTGCCTGCCCTTTCTGGTGGTCACCCATTTCTCTGCCTGCACCTTGGGTGTGACCACATTTATATAACTGCTATCTATGACGCTTTCCGCCACCTGCATGCTCCTAAGTGCATCCAACTGCTGCTCCAACCGAACCATGCAGTCTGTGTGGAGCTCCAGTTGGGTGCACTTTCTGCAGATGAAGCTACCTGGGACGCTGGAAGCCTCCCGGACCTGCCACATCTCACAGTCAGAGCAATGCACCCGTCTAATTGACATTGCGTTAATTAATTATTAAATTTAATTTAAAAATTTTTTTTTTTAAATTTACTGTTAACTATATGTTTCCTAGCACTAGATTTCTACTATAAATGTGAAAGCTAAATATAGTACTCTCCGATCTCTGGCTTAGATACCCCTCTAAATTATAATTAAGTAATTATGTTTAATTAGTTTAACAATGTTTAATTTTTAAATTTAGTGTAGATTCCCAACAAGCCAATCAGGTCACAGCTTTACTGTGATGTCACTTCAGTTTCCCCCCCACACAATTTGAAAATGTAAAAAAAAAAAAATCACTTACCTTCCCAGGATGCTCTCTGGTTCTCTCCCTGCAGATTAAAAGTTACAGGCCAGAAGAAAGAGAACAAAACGGTAGGGAAAAAACACCTTCTCCCACTCTGCCACGAATTACCTCACTGCACCAAATTACCAAGTTCCAATTCCCACTCTGGATGTGACTCACTCAGGCCGTGTCTCCGTCACTTGCGCAAAGCTTAAGTGTGCTTTCTGTCTGTCTTTTATACAGACCTCAGCTAACCAGGGTGACTCACACTACTTAAGTTTCAAAGAGAAGAATACAATGTACACCCTTGTGCCACTAAACAGGCCTCAGGTGACTGACAGATAACTGTCTCTCAGCAATTAGGGTGGGGGCAGCTTCAGCCAATCAGGCACTAAGCTACACACTGCACTTTTAACTGAAAAACAGCAGAATTATGCTTACCACTTACCTTTCCTGATTACCTTACTGCACCCAAGTTCCAATTCCCACTCTGGATGTGTCTCACTCACTCAGGATGTGTCTCCTTCACTCGCGCAAAGTTTTTTTCAGAAAAAGTCCAAGCTAAATACCACAGGCTATTGTGTTGGAGTTTAATGCTGCAACCAGTTATTCTAAAGATTATTCATGTTACAGCAGAAAGCAATGTGAAGGTGCTGATGATCAATCCAGAGTTTACATGGGGAAAGGATGATTCCACTGTCTTGTGGACTGAGGTTATTTTTTGACCAGGGCAGCAAAGAGTTTACAAACATGAAGGAGAATGGAGACCCAGAGTTAGACCTGGTGGTTAAAGACTGCGTTTAAAAGTCAACATCCTATTGACAATATAATATCTGGTTCAACAGTAAAACAAAGGGGCATGTGAAATCAAATGATAAAAGGACAGATGATAACGAAATTTGTTTCAATTTACCAAATGAAATTTGAAAATCACAGAGACTGTTTGCGAAAACTTGCGATTCCATCACCAACAAATCAAATTTATGCTCCACAACCGAGCCACATCCAGTTGTAGACAATTAAATAAATAACTGGAGAAGGAGGCTCCACAATTATTTCCATCCTCAACGATGGAGAGCCCAGCACATTTGTGCAAACGTCAAGGCTGAAACATTTGCAGCCATATTCAGCTAGAAGTACTTAGTTGATGATCCATCTCGGCCTCCTCGAGAGGTCCCCAGCATCACAGATTCCAGTCTTCAGCCAATTCAATTCACTCCACGTGGTATCAAGAAAAAGCTGAAGGTACTGGATACTGCAAAGGCCAAGGGTCCTGATGACATTCCAGCAATAATACTGAGCACTTTTACTCCAGAATTATCTGCAACCCTAGCCAAGCTGTTCCATTAAAGCTACAGCACTAGAATCTATCCAGCAATGTGGAAAATTGTCCAGGTACGTCCTGCCCACAAAAATCAGGAAAAATATAACTCAGTCGATTACCGCCCCATCAGCCTACTCTCGATCACCACCCAAATTATGGGAAGTGTTGTCGACAGTGCTGTCAAGTGGCACATACTCAGCCATGTTCATTGATGCTTTGGGTTCCACCAGAGCCACCTGGTCCCTGACTCCAGTACTACGTTGGTCTATGTTGGGAGAGCGTTGGTTACAGATCAGAATGTCTTAAATAAATCTCTGTAACCTTCCGTAGGTTAACTGTAAATCTTTCTCAACTACTGGAACTATTTACACATGTGTGGTAAAGGGTTCAAGCTAAGAGCTGTCTCCCTGCTTAGGTCTATATATATGTCTCTGCTCAACCCCACACTGGCTGTGGATCCAGGCCATCAGCCTTCTTTATCACTGTGTCGGCGTTCTATACTTAGGCCCGCAGTGACCCTGCCGCAGTGAATCCCATTGTCCAAACATGAGCTTCTTTCTCGTGAGAAGGCGTTAAGTTTTTTATTTGACATGAGGGAAAAAAATGGTTGGCTCCTCTCATTTCTTAACCTCTAATTTCTTAACATTTTAATGTCATAATCGTTGTGGTTAGCATTGAAAACCATGGCTTCACCTGTCAAAGATGAATGAATCAATACCCTCCAGCTGATCATCGCATCTGAAAATGTTTTCCTTCTCAGGCATTTCACAGAATGGCTGGAGGACATAATCAAACTATGGAACATTTTCTTTCAACACTAGTCATCATTGCAACAGGAAAGCAAACAGACAACAGTGTAAACAAGAATAATAAGGTGATGTGTAACAGTTTGGTTCACTTTGTTTTCAAACACTAATACATATGGGACGGGAGTCTCCAACCCCCCGCCGGGTCGGAGAGTCGCCGGGCGTCGGCGTGAATCCCGCCCCTGCCGGCCTCCGAATTCTCCCAACCCCCCAAAAACCGGCGTAGCGTGAGTCGCGCCCCCCGCCTCGGAGAATGGCGGGGTCCGGCGCGACTCAATGGGCCCCGGGGCCGCCCAAAATCTCCGCCTGCGATGCGCCGAAGTCCCGCCCGCCTGTATCTGGTCGCGCCGGCGTAAATTGGAGTTGGTCCCTTACCGGCGGGACCTGGCGGCGCGGGCGGTCTCCGGGGTAATTGGGGGGTCGTGGGGGGATCTGGCCCCGGGAGGTGCCCCCAGGGTGGCCTGGCCCGCGGTCGGGGCCCACCGATCCGCGGGCGGGCCTGTGCCGTGGGGGCACTCTATTCCTTCCACACCGGAGGCCGTGGTCATCCGCCATTCCTGGTGCGGAAGTGACTCCATGTGCGTATGCGCGGGGATGACGTCACCAGCCGCTGACGCTCCCGCGCATGCGCGGACCCGCGCCGGCCGGCGGAGTCCCTTCGGCCCCGGCTGGCGCGGCGCCAAAGGCCTTCCACGCCGGCCGGCGGGGCGCAAACCACTCTGGCGCCGGCCTAGCCCCTGGAGGTGCGGAGGATTCTGCACCTTTGGGGCGGCCCGACGCTGGAGTGGTTCCCGCCACTCCACTGCGCTGTTTCTGCCCGCCCCGCCGATTCCCGGAGAATCCCGCCCATGGTTTTTTTACTCTCAATGCACCAAATAATTTTTCCACCAGTAAAGAAGTCTTTTAATTATACCCTTGAGAAAAAATATTTTCCCAATTATGTTACTTTAAAAATTCAAACAGTGATTTTTTTTCCAGTTTACTTTCCAAACAAAACATGAAAAATGATTTGAAATAGCTGCAGTGCTAGAATCAGATACCGTATTTCTATTTTAATAATTTTGTTGATTCTCAATGCATCCCAGAAGTGTCACGATTTCTAAGTAATTGGTGGGAATGGGAGTCAGGCTAAAAGCAACTTTGCTAACAAAACTTTCATGATATGACCTACACCAGGGACAATTTAGATAAAAAATACACCACTAAATGAATGAAAAACAACTGTTAAAGTGTTCAAATGATGTCAAAAATACCACAATACTGGCCACATTTACAATTGTCACTCAAATGGCAGGATTGTGGTACGCCTTAACTGGCAGGACAATATCTATTGTCATCTATTATAACACTGCAATATTCCCCTCCAACTCTTATTTTCCTCACTGTGTGATGAAACTAGTCTTTCATTACATATGGTAAAATTGTATGAGTGCTTTTACAATAAAGGACCTGCACCTAAATTGAATCTGTGATGCAAGATCATACATATTTGGATAAATGGTACATCAGTGTTATTAAAAATTGGTGAATCATCTCCTGTCTCATTTGTTGCATATGATATGATTGTTAAATGAGAAAGAAAGTCTTAATAAGAATCCACATTTTGAGCTCACAAATGTGACGCACTATATCGACCATGAGGGCAGGCCATTCCACATTTCATTTGTTTAAAAATCTATTTCAGTAAACCCTTACTATCCATTATCTGCTAACTAGTATAGCCTGCACTTAAAACTTACATTATTTCACTAGATTGGATTGAGTTAATGTCACTGGCTTATGCACTTCCAGTTCAGTAAACAATAGTTCAATTATCGTTCACAATTGTATTTAATGCTCACCTTTAGAAGAACTAAAGGGCTCTATTAGTTTCTTGGCAGCCAAAGCAATGTTAATTTTTTAAAACAGTGAAATAACTTAACACATTGCATTATTGGCTAAGATAAGTCTGTCATTTTCAAGGGCAAACCATCCACAAATTCAGGGACAAATCTGGGCTTGATTTCAAAAGCAAAACTCAAGTCAAGCCAACAAAGAAAACTGCATAAAATTCAACATCAGTTTTACCATTATTTACTTAAAAAGAAAAACACCAACTGGCCGAAATTGTTATTCTGATTTGGATGCAATACTAGGGTGTAACTACGAGAGGGATTGGGGGAAAGGTGCAGAGGAGGTGATAGTTGGGAATTTCCAGTGGGCCAGGAATTGGGTGGATTTACTGCCTGCCTCCGCATTTCATGAGTGGAAAGCCAAGGGACCTCCTGGACATGGCTGGGAATTTCCATTCAGTCTGCATCTACATAGGTTTAAGGCACTCTTATGGGCCTAGAAATGATGCCAAAATGAAGAAGAATGCTTCTGATCTCTTGAGTGCAATCTCTACATGAGCCTGGGGAAGTCCTTCCTGTACCTCACTGCAACATTAGAGCAGAAGGGTGTAACTCTGATTTTCTTTGGGATAACACTGATGCACACTGCCTGTGGCACACCTTTCTTGCAATCTGGAACAGGGTGCAGAGCAGGCTGCATGAGCGGGCAAGAGGCCCATTCTGTTGTATTTCTGTTGATAGACTAGTCCTTCCAAAAGTAGAGGTTATCTGTTGTTTATTTCAGACAGAATACTGCACGATCTAATTTTCAAACTAACTGATGGGTAAACATTTCTCGAAAATACCAGAAAGAGAAAATTGGAGCATGTTAAATATCCACACAGTGAAATTTCAGGCCAGTAATTGTTTTGAGAACACTGCTAAGAAACTCAAATACTTAGCTTTAGTTTGTAGGTCGGGAACTCTGGCTCCCAACAAACCTCTGGTCTCTTGCACATGCACCGACTAGGAAATAGCTGCGTTCTGCAGGCTGAGGACTGACCCTGAATACCTGCGCTGAAGAAAATAAACTGGAACACTAAGAATCCCAATGAGTATATTGACCAGTGGATGCAGGCATGCAGTAGACCGTGGGAAAAATCCCCTGGAAGAATTCCCAACAAGTACATCAAGCAAGGGAGTTTGTTTGGCTGCTCCACTTCAAATATGATTTTGAGAGCAGGATGGAGCCCATTAAGACATGTAAGGAAATTATTGCAAGCTGCTGCAGATTGAAATATAGCAAAAGTATCATGCATGTATCGGAAATATGCAAGGGGTAAGAGGGTTAGGTGTCATTTCATTGAATACATAGAACGATACAGCGCAGTACAGGCCCTTCGGCCCACGATGTTGCACCGAAACATAAGCCATCTAACCTACACTATGCCATTATCATCCATATGCTTATCCAATAAACTTTTAAATGCCCTAAATGTTGGCGAGTTCACTGCTGTTGCAGGTAGGGCATTCCACGGCCTCACCACTCTTTGCGTAAAGAACCTACCTCTGACCTCTGTCCTATATCTATTACCCCTCAGTTTAAAGCTATGTCCCCTCGTGCCAGCCATTTCCATCCGCGGGAGAAGGCTCTCACTGTCCACCTGATCTAACCCCCTGATCATTTTGTATGCCTCTATTAAGTCTCCTCTTAACCTTCTTCTCTCCAACGAAAACAACCTCAAGTCCATCAGCCTTTCCTCATAAGATTTTCCCTCCATACCAGGCAACATCCTGGTAAATCTCCTCTGCACCCGCTCCAAAGCCTCCACGTCCTTCCTATAATGCGGTGACCAGAATTGTACGTAATACTCCAAATGCGGCCGTACCAGAGTTTTGTACAGCTGCAACATGACCTCCTGACTCCGGAACTCAATCCCTCTACCAATAAAGGCCAACACTCCATAGGCCTTCTTCACAACCCTATCAACCTGGGTGGCAACGTTCAGGGATCTATGTACATGGACACCTAGATCCCTCTGCTCATCCACACTTCCAAGAACTTTACCATTAGCCAAATATTCCGCATTCCTGTTATTCCTTCCAAAGTGAATCACCTCACACTTCTCTACATTAAACTCCATTTGCCACCTCTCAGCCCAGCTCTGCAGCTTATCTATGTCCCTCTGTAATCTGCTATATCCTTCCTCACTGTCGACAACATCACCGACTTTAGTGACGTCTGCAAATTTACTCACCCACCCTTCTGCGCCTTCCTCTAGGTCATTGATAAAAATGACAAACAGCAACGGCCCCAGAACAGATCCTTGTGGTACGCCACTTGTAACTGAACTCCATTCTGAACATTTCCCATCAACCACCACCCTCTGTCTTCTTTCAGCTAGCCAATTTCTGATCCACATCTCTAAATCACCCTCAATCCCCAGCCTCCGTATTTTCTGCAATAGCCGACCATGGGGAACCTTATCAAACGCTTTACTGAAATCCATATACACCACATCTACTGCTCTACCCTCGTCTACCTGTTCAGTCACCTTCTCAAAGAACTCGATAAGGTTTGTGAGGCATGACCTACCCTTCACAAAGCCATGCTGACTATCCCTGATCATATTATTCCTATCTAGATGATTATAAATCTTGTCTCTTATAATCCCCTCCAAGACTTTACCCACTACAGACGTGAGGCTCACCGGTCTATAGTTGCCGGGGTTGTCTCTGCTCCCCTTTTTGAACAAAGGGACCACATTTGCTATCCTCCAGTCCTCTGGCACTATTCCTGTAGCCAATGATGACATAAAAATCAAAGCCAAAGGTCCAGCAATCTCTTCACTGGCCTCCCAGAGAATCCTAGGATAAATCCCATCAGGCCCCGGGGACTTATCTATTTTCAGCCTGTCCAGAATTGCCAACACCTCTTCCCTACGTACCTCAATGCCATCTAGTCTAATAGCCTGGGTCTCAGCATTCTCCTCCACAGCATTATTTTTTTCCTGAGTGAATACTGACGAAAAATATTCATTTAGTATCTCGCCTATCTCTTCAGACTCCACACACAACTTCCCATCCCTGTCCTTGACTCGTCCTACTCTTTCCCTAGTCATTCGCTTATTCCTGACATACCTATAGAAAGCTTTTGGGTTTTCCTTGATCCTACCTGCCAAATACTTCTCATGTCCCCTCCTTGCTCGTCTTAGCTCTCTCTTTAGATCCTTCCTCGCTACCTTGTAACTATCCATCGCCCCAACTGAAACTTCACACCTCATCTTCACATAGGCCTCCTTCTTCCTCTTAACAAGAGATTCCACTTCTTTGGTAAACCACGGTTCCCTCGCTCTAAGCCTTCCTCCCTGCCTGACCGGTACGTACTTATCAAGAACACGCAGTAGCTGATCCTTGAACAAGCTCCACTTATCCAGTGTGCCCAACACTTGCAGTCTACTTCTCCAACCTATCCCCCCCAAGTCACGTCTAATGGCATCATAATTGCCCTTCCCCCAGCTGTAACTCTTGCCCTGCGGTGTATACTTATCCCTTTCCATCACTAGCGTAAACGTCACCGAATTGTGGTCACTGTCCCCAAAGTGCTCTCCTACCTCCAAATCCAACACCTGGCCAGGTTCATTACCCAAAACCAAATCCAACGTGGCCTCGCCTCCTGTTGGCCTGTCAACATATTGTGTCAGGAAACCCTGCACACACTGTACAAAAAACGACCCATCTAATGTACTCGAACTATATCTTTTCCAGTCATTATTTGGAAAGTTAGAGTCTCCCATAATAACTACCCTGTTACTTTCGCTCTTATCCAGGAACATCCTCGCCATCCTTTCCTCTACATCCCTAGAACTATTTGGAGGCCTATAGAAAACTCCCAACAGGGTGACCTCTCCTTTCCTGTTTCTAACCTCAGCCCATACTACCTCGGAAAATGAGTCCCCATCTAGCATCCTCTCCGCCACCGTAATACTGCTCTAGACTAGCAGCGCCACACCTCCCCCTCTTTTGTTTCTCTGAACCCAACAAAGATGTTCCAAGAGCTGCGTCTAGAGGAGATCCCATGGCAACACCATCTCTTTGAGCATATATTGTGTCATTAAATTCAACTCAACTCCGTGAGTTGCTGAGTTCTTAAGCTCAATGGACTCTGATTCACACAATGTAGTGGGTCCAAATCACCAGGATATAGTGCTTCAGTTCAAATATCTATGGTTTCCTTGAGGACAACATTGATGAATAGGTTAGCAATGTCAAATGAGCACATGGACACAGCAATGCCATCGATATTGTCATGGGAATGTCACTTTAAGAAATGTTTGTCTGCTCAAGTGGCTGCAGTGGTGTCAGAGTGTGGGTGGAGCTGAGCTCTGGCTCTGCTTTTTTTTTCGCTTTGAGGAAAAGCTTGGGTGCGTCTGTGTCTTTTGGTTTTGTTTTAGTGTTGGAGCTGAAGACAGCCAAAGAAGGTGTAATTTTGATCTCTGCCACCTAAAGACTATCTCTAGATCATTTGGTCCATTCAGAGTGATAACTGCTCTCAGTAGAGAATTCAAACCTGATGTGCTTCTTTTAAAAGGTTTTTTTTGTCTTATGGATGTTAAAAGGACAGTTTAAGGATTACTTAGAGTGTTGTATTCTTTGGGGGTTGTATTTGAATTGATGGTTGCTAAGATGTTTTAAAAAAGGTTATCTGAGTTCATAAAATAAACATTGTTTTGCTTTAAAAAATACTTTTAAAGTTCTGCTGCACCACACCTGTAAAGTGGGCCGTGTGCTCCCCATACCACAATCTATTAAAAGTTGTGGGTCAGGTGAACTCCATGATACACTTCGGGGTTCTCGAAACCCTGGCTCGTAACAACATGGGGGCTCGAAGGGAATAATAGTCTATCTATTGGATTGGCTTAGTGAACTTAAAGACAGTGAGGGGTGAGCATATTGTGGTTGCTTTTCTGGTGTGGTATTTCAGTTTAAGTAGGGAGTGTGTTGTGGACAATGGTTCTTTCAGAGGCTCTGAAGTTTTTGGGGGTGGAGACGGTCACACGAGGTACCTTACGGACAGAGACTTAAAACAGACTTTCAGAGTTGGCAAAAACATTGCAGTTAACATTACCTGACAAAATTCGAAAAGATGAGGTAATTATGGTGGTGACTAAGCATTTAAAATTGCCTGAGAAACAGTTTGACTCACTGGAAATAGCAAAAATTCAGTTACAAATTAAACAAATGGAACATGAGAAAGAATTAAAGCAGCTTGAATATGAAAGAGAGAGAGAGGAAAAAGAAAGAGAGAGAGAGGAAAAAGAAAGAGAGAAGAAAGGAAAACAGAAAGAATAGCCCTCGCATTATAAAAAGAAAGAGAAAGGGAGATACAGATCAGGGAAAAAGATAAAGAGAGAGAGTTTGAACTTCAGAAAATGGCCATGAAACATGACAGTCAGTTAAAATTGGCGGACGTAAAGGGAAACGTACAGTTGGAGGATAGTGATGAGGATAGTGAGAAAGAACGTCATAGTCAAAGGCTTGGTGGGATCTATTTAAATTTGTCCACGCAGTGCCAAGGTTCGATGAAAAGGAGGTAGAAACCTTTTTCATTTCATTTGAGAAGGTAGCTAAACAAATGAAATGGCCACTGGACATGTGGGTATCACGGATTCAAACAAAGCTGAAAGGTAGGGTTAGTGAAGTGTTGGCATCACTATCGGAGGAGGTATCGGGGAAGTATGAGGAGGTGAAAAAAATCCATTTTAGGTGCATATGAAATTTAAGGAAAGAATTTGGTCAAACATACATGGAGTTTGAAAGGATCAAACAGAGTAATTTTGATAGGTGGATAAGGGCTTTGAAAATAGACCAAACGTATGAAGCTCTCAGAGAAATTATACTTTTGGAGGAGCTTAAAAATTCAATTCCTGATGTAGTGAGAACTCATGTGGAAGAACAGAGGGTTAAAACTGCGAGGTTAGCAGCAGAAATGGCAGATGATTATGAATGAGTTCATAAATCAAAGCTTGGTTTCCGACATCAGTTTCAGCCTGTCAGGGATAGAAACTAGAGACATGAGAAATACTCAAGTGGTAGCAGCAAAGGTGATCTGATGGGAGATAATGAGAGTGTACCTCAGATTAAAAAGGAAATCCAGGAGGGTGGAAGAGACATGAAAAGTTTCAAATGTTTTCACTGTAATAAACTAGGCCATGTAAAGTCACAGTGTTGGTGGTGGAAGAAAAGCACTGGGAAGACTGATATGGTAAAACAGGATAAGACAATGGGGTTTGTTAAAGTGGTAAAGGAAAGCCCAAGTGAAGCGAAGGAGATGCAAACGTTTGTACAGTCTGATCAAGAGGTGATTGATAAGAAGGTGCCAGGTATCTTTAAAGAATTTACTTGTGTGGGTAAAGTTTACTCATGTGTACCAGAAGGAGCAGGCAAAGAAGTCACAATTTTAAGAGAAACGGGAGCTAGTCAATCTTTAATGGTAAGAAATGAGGAGTTGTGTAGTTTGGGAGGAATAGTGCCAGAAAAAGGTGGTAGTATGTGGAATTCAGGGTGAGAAGAGTAGTGTTCCATTATATAAGGTAAGATTGGAAAGTCCAGTGAAGAGTGGTGAAGTGGTAGTAGGAGTAATGGAGAAACTATCTTGTCCAGGAATACAGTTTATCTTGGGTAATGATATAGCTGGATCGCAGGTGGGAGTGATGCCTACTGTGGTTGATAAGCCAGTGGAAAATCAGACAACTGAAGTGTTGAAGGATGAGTATCCTGGGATTTTTCCGGATTGTGTAGTAACAAGGTCGCAAAGTCACAGGTTAAGACAAGAGGAGAAATCAAAGAGTGAAGATAAAGTTGACGTGCAATTATCAGAAACGATTTTTGATCAGATGGTTGAAAAAGAACAAGAACAGGTGGAGGATGAGGCGGATATTTTTAGTTCAGGAAAATTGGCGGAGTTACAACAGAAAGATGTAGAAATAAACCGGATGTATCAGAAAGCATGCACGGAAGAGGAATCTGAGTGTATACCAGAGTGTTATTACCGTAAAAGTGATGTCTTGATGAGAAAATGGAGACCTGTACATATGCAGGTGGATGAAAAGTGGGCAGAAGTTCATCAAGTAGTATTGCCGGTAGGATATAGAAAGGGGGTGTTGCGAGTTGCACATGAGGTACCAGTGGGAGATCATTTGGTAGTAAGGAAAACTCAAGCTAAAATACAAAAACATTTTTATTGGACTGGACTACATAAAGATGTCGTTAAATGTTGTTGATCATGTCACACATGTCAAGTGATAGGGAAACCTCTAGCAGTGATAAAACCTGCACCCTTAATACCCATCCTAAAACGAAAAGTGGGAATCAATATCTTTTGACAATAAGGGATGTATCTTCTAGGTTTCCAGAGGCCATTCCAGTACATAATATTACAGCTAAAAGGATTGTGGAGGAGTTACTTAAATTCTTTTCTAAATATGGACTACCCACAGAAATACAATTGGATCAAGGATCAAGTTTTACCTCAAGGTTATTGAAAGAAGTTATGGATAGTTTAAGAATAAAACAATTTAAATCAACTGCGTACCATCCAGAATCGTAGGGAGCATTAGAAAGGTGGCATCAGACATTAAAGACAATGTTGAGGGCTTATTGTCAAGATTATCCAGAGGATTGGGATAAAGGAATTCCATTCGTACCGTTTGCAATTAGGGATGTACTTTTTGAGTCAACCAAATTCAGTCCTTTTGAACTAATTTTTGGTCATGAGGTAAGAGGACCACTTAAATTGATTAAGGAAAAATTGGTGAGTGAGAAATCAGAACGTACATTATTGGATTACGTGTCAAGTTTTAGGGAATGATTAAATAGAGCAGGTGAATTGGCTAGACAGCATTTAAAAGTTGCACAAAATGTGATGAAACGGGTCGCGGACAAGAAATCCAAAGTTCGTAGTTTTGCCTGTGGAGATAAAAGTTTTAGTATTGTTACCAGTGGTAGGTGAACCTTTAAAAGCAAGATTTTGTGGACCTTATCAGATTGAAAGGAAATTAAGTGAGGTGAATTATGTGGTAAGAACGCCAGATAGAAGGAAACCTCATCGAGTGTGGCACGTGAATATGTTTAAAAGGTACTTTGAAAGGGAAGGAGAGAAAAAGGAGGAGGTTTTAATGATTCTAACTCAAAGTGACGAACCAAATCCTGATAACTGTGAATTTGACATACCTAAAATTAAATTGGAAAACGAGGATAAATTGTTGAGTTACGTTCCAGAGGAAAACGGACTGACCTGAAAAAGTTATTGATATAACATGGGCAAGTTTGTGGAGATAAATTGGAAAGTACTAAAATGGCTATACATGATGTAGGTGTGCGAAATGCTGTTCCAATTAAACAACATCCATATAACCTTAACCCTTTAAAATTTAGGCAGCACGGTGGCACAGTGGTTAGCATAGCTGCCTACGGTGCTGAGACCCGGGTTCGAATCCCGGTCCTGGGTCACTGTCCATGTGGAGTTTGCATATTCTCCCCGTGTCTGCATGGGTTTCACCCCCACAACCCAAAGATGTGCAGGTTAGGTGGATTGGCCACATTAAATTTGCCCCTTAATTGAAAAAAAAAATGAATTGGGTACTCTAAATTTAAAAAATAAATTGCTGCAGGTTAACACAGAGATTGAAAGTATGCTTAAAAATGACACAATTGAAGTGGGTTGCAGCCAATGGAGCTCACCCACAGTGATGGTACAAAAACCGGATGGTACCCAACGGTTGTGTGTGGACTATAGAAAGGTTAATGCAGTTACAAGAATGGATGCTTATCCTATCCCACGCTTGCATTGAGGATTGCATTGAGAAGGTGGGACAATCCACTTTTATTTCCAAATTGGATTTACTTAAAGGTTACTGGCAGGTACCTTTATCCAACAGGGCAAAGGAGATGTCAGCTTTTGTGATTCCAGATGGTATATACCAATTCAAAGTTATGCCATTTGGCATGAAAAACGCCACAGCCACATTTCAACGGTGAACGAACAAAGTCGATTCAGGATTACCCAATTGTGCGGTATACATCGACGATTTGGTAATTTTCAGCCAGCCAAGGACAGAACATTTGAATCATTTAATGGAGTTATTCGATCGACCTCAGGAGGCGGGTTTGATGGTAAACCTAGCCAAAAGTGAATTTGGAAAAGCCCAAGTCACTTTCCTTGGCCATACAATCGGACAGGGTCGAATGGTCACACGGGATGTGAAAACAAAAGTTTTTGAGGAGTTTCCAATACCCTCGTGACGAAGGGAAATTATGCGATTTCTTGGCATGAGTGGATTTGATCGAACATTTGTGCCAAATCTTTGCAGCATGGTTGCTCCACTGATGGACTTGCTGAAGAAAAGTCGAAAATGTCAGTGGACAGCGGGGTTTCAACAGGAATTTGACTGCCTGAAAGCTGTGATAACCAATGCTCCTGTGTTGGAGAATTACAAGGGACTCTGTGATCAGATTAAACTAAAGTATCGGACTTTAAAGAGAAATGCCGAGGCGTAGCGAAATGGATGGATCGTGCAGAGACCTACTTGTTCAAAGTGACTGTCAATCGAGAACGATTCCAGTTGGAGTAAGAAGAACTAAAATGGACTGTGTTATTATACCTGTTTGCATGTGTTGTTTTTTGAAACGAAAAAGTATATTTACTGTCTGTATTTCTTAAAGGAAAGTGAAAAGGTGAAAAATGAAACCATGTTGAAGTTGATGGTTTATTTATTTTTTGTTGGGGGGGAGGTGTCTTGGGAATGCCACTTTAAGAAATGGTTGGCTGCTCAGGTGGCTGCAGTGGTGTCAGAGTGTGGGTGGAGCTGAGCTCTGGCTCTGCTTTTTTTTTCGCTTTGAGGAAAAGCTTGGGTGTGTCTGTGTTTTTTGGTTTTGTTTTAGTGTTGGAGCTGAAGCCAGCCAAAGAAGGTGTAATTTCGATCTCTCTGCCATCTAAAGACTATCTCTAGATCATTTGGTAAATTCAGAGTGATAAATGCTCTCAGTCGAGAATTTAAACCTGATGTGCTTCTTTTAAAAGGTTTTTTGTCTTATGGATGTTAAAAGGACAGTTTAAGGATTACTTAGAGTGTTGTATTCATTGGGGGTTGTATTTGAATTGATGGTTGTCAAGATGTTCAGTGTATGTTTTAAAAAAGGTTATCTGAGTTCATAAAATAAATATTGTTTTGCTTTAAAATTTACTTTTAAATTTCTGCTGCACCACACCTGTAGGGTGGGCCGTGTGCTCCCCATAGCGCAATCTAGTTAAAGTCGTGTGTCAGGTAAAATCCATGATATACTTTCGGGTTTTCTAAACCCTGGCCCATAACAATATGCAAGTCCTGTATGGTCTTCGTAAATGTGAAGGAATCCATCACCGTGTATGTGAAAACTTGCTCAAAATCTGTTGTAACAATTTACCCAACCATTTGGTCAATTCATGTCATGCAGAACCAGTCATAGGTAAGATAGGGCTTAAAGAAACATCACTATAAACTGGTCTTATCAGCAACCTTGCAAATAGGGCCCCAAGTCCTTTGCTCACCATGCAAGCTTGATGCTGAAATAGGGTGCATCAAAGGGATGCTGTGGGATTATAACTACCCCGATCAGGTCATATCACATTGTATATCACGCATGAACGTGCCTAAGGCCATCACTTTTGGCCCTGAAGTGACCAATCTACCTCAGGTTACCCTGGAAGGGCAAGATATCTCAAAAATTTGAGCAACAGGTGAAACTAGCTGTTTCACACTGCTACAATGCAGGAGCAATATGAGTGATATTCGCAACTAAGAGGATGCGACTGCCAAGCTTAAAAGTCATTCTGCCTATCACACAAATCACCGGTATATGAATTTCAGTGCCAGTGTGATGCTCGGTATATAGGCCAAACCTCCCATAGACTGGCAGATTGTATCAAGCAGCAAGTCCCAGCTGCTATTTGCAATAGGCAAGGTACAGACCATACCAACCAGCTCATGATTGCAAAACTCAAAACACAGTGTCCAATATTAGATGTGATTCCACGATTGGACAACATTTGCTAAATAATCCTCAGTGTGCTGAGAATTAGGCTGACAACTGACTTAAAATTATCAGTCGGGCTCACAGTGTGGTACATTTGTGTGTATTGGAAGCTATCTATTAATGCACAGGGGCTTGTTCTTTGCAGACAGCAAGAATATGTACACACATTGCATCTGTTTCAGCAAAACAAAATATGTGACAGCCATTCCCTTATTCATTACCTAGAGCACTGCCTTGACCAATCAGGGTGACGCTGCTTGAATTAGAAAAAGGGAAAAGAAAAAGAACAAAAGAAATGGAAATGAAAAAGCACAAATTAGAAAAGGAAATGGAAATGTGAAAAATGAGCTTGAAAGAGACAAAGAAATCAGAGATCATGACCTGGCTCGAGAAAAGCATAAATTACAGAGTGAAAGAGAGTCTAAAAGATTGGATGAGGTATCAAGTCACATTCAGAGCATTGATATAAGAAAAGTCTTTGTTTATTCCCTAAATTCATGGAAGATAGAGTTGAGAGATATTTTATCTCATTTGAAAAGGTGGCTACAAAGCTAAAGTGGCCTAATACACATGGACTCTCATTTTGCGAAGTATTTTGGTTGGGAAGGCTATGGATGTATATTCTAGATTTTCAGACAAACTATCTTCAGTTTATGAGGTAGTTGAAGCTGCGGTGATCAATGTTTATGAATGTGTCCCTGAATCTTATTACTTGAAACTTTGGACCTTAAAGAAAATATCAAATTAATTGTTTGTAGAATTTGCTCAGGAAACAAAAATGCTGTGGGCACGGTGGTTTCCATCACTAAAGTTAGAACATAATTTTGAAAGTGTGAGTGAGCTAGTGATAATAGAGAAATTTTGAAATAGCATCCCAATAGTTCCAAGATCACACTTGCAAGACCATAAGATTTCTAAGGTACAAGGAGCAGCAGTTCTGGCAGATGGATATGTTATATTATATAGGCCGCTAGGGGGTAGTAGATCTCCATTTGGAAACCCACAGGGAAACTGGAGGAACAGAAAAAGGTCATGCTTTGTGGAGAAGGCAGAATATATTCCAGTCAAGAAAAATGACAGTGTAGAGAATAAAAGAGGTGAAAATAACCCAGTCTGCTTTTATTGCCATAAGATATGGCATCTGAAAGTCCATTGTTGGATGCTGAATGGCAAACTGCTGACAGCTGTAGGAAAGCAATGGAATCCTAAGAAAAAGCTGTACCAGTAAAGGAAAATGGGTTTTGAAACCACAGCAGTGGTATGGGTGAAACATATTCTCTCAGAACCAATTAGAAAGGGGATATGGCTCAGGGTAATCAAGAGAAATCTTCCTTGACCACTACTAAAGGGGGTCAGGCTACTGGAGGATCTAGATGTCTTGTCTCAAATGGAGAAGTGTTCCCTTAGTCACCGAAAAAAACAAGTGAACAAATTAATATTTTGGCAGATACTGGGGCAGATCTGTCATCGATGGTGGCTGATGATGCAATTTGTGTTCCAGATAGTTTGAAGAAGGAAAACATATTATAAGGGGGCATTGATGAGATATGTGAACTTGTTCCATCGTGTAACATCAATTTCCAAAGTCACTTCGGAAACAGAATTGTTACCATGGGAATTGTTCCAAGGTTCCCTTTGGAAGGGGTAGATTTTTTAATTGGGTGATGATTTGGCTAGTGGAAACAGTAACATGGCGACGACTGGATTACAGCAGATTCCTGATCATGCCGAATTTATCAAAGTCTTGAAAAAGTGGTCAAACACGAGAAGCTTATTGCTAATAACGAGCAATTGAAGGAAAAGCTGATTAGTATAGAGAACCAACTTTCACGCATGAAAGATTAGTTTACTGATGAAAAACAAGAACTGGTAAGAATACTTGAGTGTCAATGACAGAAAAAGGAATTGCTGGTGAATTACAGCAACTTGTTGAATGCAGAATTAAAATCCAAGACCGATGAACTGTCAGAACTTTATACTGAAACGAGCAATGAGATTCTTGAATTTTGGTGTAATCTGGAGAATACGAAAGATGAGATGTGTGGTATGGAAGGGCAAATCCAGACTTTAAAAATTGATCGGGAAAATTCAAAGAAACAAGTCTGTGGATCTAACAAGTGAATTGAAGAAGTCTAAACAGCAGTTTGTAACCAAGGAAGAGAGATTGCGAAGTTAACTACCAATAGTGGCTTTGTAGTACCACCACAGACCGAGCTGGCCGGGTCCTGAAGGACATAGCTTCTAGGCTGGGACTGCAGCAGGTGGTGAGGCAACCAACAAGAGGGAAAAACATACTTTACCTCATCCACACCAACCTGCCTGCTGCAGATGCATCTGTCCATGACAGTATCAGTAGAAGTGACCACCGCACAGTCCAAGTGGAGACAAAGTCCATTCTTCACATTGAGGATACCCTCCATCATGTTGTGTGGCACTACCATCATGCTACATGGAATAGATTACAAACAGATCTAGAAACTCAAGACTGGGCATCCATGAGGTGCTGTGGGCCATCAGCAGCAACAGGATTGTATTCAACCACAATCTTCAATCTCATGGCCCGGCATATCCCCCACTCTGTCATGACCACCAAGCCAGGGGATCAATCCTGGTTCAATGAAGAGTGCAGGAGAGCATGCCAGGAGCCACATCAGGCACACCGAAATATGAAGTGTCAACCTGGTGAAGCTACAACACAGGGCTACTTCTGTGCCAAACAGCATAAGCAGCAAGTAATAGAGAGAGCTAAATGATTCCACAACGATCGCATCAGATCTAAGATCTGCAGTCCTGCCAAATCTAGCCATGAATGGTGGTGGACGATTAAACAACTTACTGGAGGAGGAGGCTCCATAAATCTCCCCATCCTCAATGATGGAGGAGCCCAGCACATATGTGCGAAAGACAAGGCTGAGGCATTTAGCCAAAGTGACAACTGGATGATCCATTTTGGTCTCCTCTAGAGGTTTCCAGTATCACAGATGCCACTCTTCAGCCAATATGATTCACTCCACATGATACCAAGAAACGACTAAAGGCACTATATACTGCAAAGGCTGCTGACAATATTCTGGCAATAGTACTGAAGACGTGTGCTCCGAAACCTGGCGCACCCCTAGCCAAGCTGTTCCAGTACAGCTACAACACTGGCATCTACCCGGCAATGTGGAAAATTGCCCAGGTGTGTCCTGTACTCAAGAAACAGGACTAATCCAACCCAGCCAATTACCACCCTATCAGTCTACTCTCCATCATCAGCAAAGTGATGGAAGAAGTCATCAACAGTGCTATCAAGTGGCACTTACCCAGCAATAACATGCTCAGAAACGGTCAGTTTGGGTTCTGCCAGGGTCACTCAGCTCCTAACCTCATTACAGCCTTGGTTCAAACATGGACAAAATATCTGAATGCCAGAGGTGAAGTGAGAATGTGTGCTCTTGTAATCAAGGCAACATTTGACCGAGTATGGCATCAAGGAGCCGAGTAAAATTGGAGTCAATGAGAATCAGGGGGAAAACACTCCATTGGTTTGGGGCCATACCTGGCACAATGGAAGATGATTGGAGGTCAACCATCTCAGCTCCAGGACATCACAGCAGGAATTCCTCAGGGTAGTGTCCTAGGCCCCAACCATCTTCAGCTGCTTCATCAGTTTTGTGAGGGCCACGAAGAATCCAGCACGAGTTTTAAGGATACAAAGTAATAACATTTATTTACAATAACATATATATATAACAGCAGCAGCAACTTCCCTTGCTGCACACTCCTTCCTGCTGGTTCCTAAACTGGCCAGCTTTATTTATACTAGGAGTTTACTAATGGTTTCTCCGCCCCCCTCATTGGGGAAGCTCATACTCCCACAGGATTGTGGGATTGTCATTAGTCCCCAGCCAATGGTAAGTAGGCAGGTTATAACATCCCTCCCCCCCAAAGTCCAAGGAATCCACCGAAGACCCTGGCGAAGGAGGGCGTCGGACTCGTTTTGCCGCAGGCCGGACACCATTTGCACGCGGCGCTGGATCAGGCGGCGTGTAACGAGACGGAGACCGGCGCTTCCGTGATGAACGGCGCAATGGTTGTACATCCACGGCCCGTGGACCCGAGGATTCCCCCTCTGATGCATCCTGTGTCTCCATCTCGGAGTCAGAGTCTGCTGCCTCCGTCATGTCAGCGTCTGTATCTCCATTCGGTTCTGTAACGACCTGCGCAGGCTTCGAGTGAGGCACCAGTGGAAGATTGTGGGGACTACCTTCCCTTGTCCCTGGTCTCTGTGGCTGTAGAAATGAGCTCCGGGGGTGGGGAATCTTTTGAGGGGATAGTCTTCTGGACCGAACGTGGTCTACATGTTTGCGCTGGAGACGACCCTGGGTTTGCACCTGGTAAGATATAGGGCCCGTTTGGCGAAAGATTACACCAGGAACCCACTGGGCACCACCAGCAAAATTCCGAACGAACACTGGGTCACCGGGCGCAAACTGCCGAATCGGCCGATGCCGAGAAAATCCCTGTCCCTGCCGTTCTTGTGTGCGGCGTACCTTTGCGCCAATGTCCGGGAAAACCATACTAAGGCGGGTGCGAAGTCTCCGGCCCATTAGGAGTTCTGCGGGAGCTACCCCAGTCACCGCATGGGGGGTGGTCCTATACGTAAACAAAAAGCGAGCCAGTCTCGTGTCCATTGATCCGGAAGACTGCTTCTTTAGGCCTCTTTTGAATGTCTGCTCTGCGCGCTCTGCCAACCCATTTGAAGCCGGGTGGTAAGGGGCAGTGCGGATATGGCGTAAGCCGTTCATCTTCGTGAACCTCGCAAACTCCTCACTCGTGAATGGAGTGCCGTTATCCGTGACCAGCACCTCGGGGAGGCCATGCGTACTAAACGACAAACGCATCTTTTCAATTGTTGCGCAGGACGTTGTCCCCTGCATCTTATGCACCTCTAGCCATTTAGACTGGGCGTCAATTGATAGAAGGAACATGGATCCTTGAAAAGGGCCTGCGAAATCTGCATGCAAGCATGCCCAAGGCCGCCCTGGCCATTCCCAGTGATGTAGGGGCACGGCCGGCGGAAGCTTATGATGCTCCTGGCAAATGGAGCAGTTTTGGGCCACCTTCTCAATGTCGGTGTCGAGGCCTGGCCACCAGACATAACTCCGGGCCAACATTTTCATTTTGGTCACACCTGGATGCCCATTGTGCAAGTCTGTTAGTATCAGCTCCTGGCCTTTTTCCGGGCCAATTACACGCGTCCCCCACAAGAGGATGCCATCTTCCACGCTGAATTCTGACAGCTTGGAGGAAAATGCCCGCAACTTGCCTGGGAGCTGTCTATGCTGCCCGCCATACAGGACTTATGTGCCGAACCTTTGACAGGACTGGCTCCGTCTGGGTCCACTCACGGATCTGTGATGCCGTGACAGGCAAGGTGTCCATAGAATTTAGGGTTGCAACCACCTCACCGGTCGTGGGGGTCGACAAGGGGCTGGTCGATAAAGGCAATCGGCTCAGTGCGTCGGCATTTGCTATCTGCGTACCTGGTTTGTGCTCCAGAGAATACTCGTATGCAGCAAGCAACAAAGCCCAGCGCTGGATCCGTGCGGAAGCAATGGGCGGTATTGGCTTATCCTCTCTGAAAAGTCCCAGCAGAGGCTTATGATCAGTCACGATAGTGAAATGGCGGCCATACACGCACTGGTGGAAGCATTTCACCGCAAAAACCACTGCCAGGCCCTCCTTCTCGATGTGCATGTACTTTTTCTCCGCTGCAGTCAATGTGCGGGAGGCGAAAGCTATCGGTCGCTCGGCCCCGTTCTCCAACTTGTGGGACAGGACGGCCCCAATACCATACGGGGATGCATCACATGTGACGAGCAAAGGCTTTCCAGGATCATAGTGGGTTAGTAACCCAGACAACGACAATTGTTGCTTTACCTGCCGGAAAGTGGTTTCTTGCGGCTGACCCCAAACCCAGGTGTGATTTTTCTTTAGCAGAAGGTGCAAAGGGGCCAGCGTAGCTGCCAGATTGGGGAGGAACTTCCCGTAATAGTTTATGAGACCGAGAAAAGAACGAAGATGCGAAGTGTCAGTCGGGGCGGGTGCCTGTTGAATTGCACGCACCTTCTCTGCGACGGGGTGCAAACCTTCGCGGTCCACCCGATAACCTTAGACTACTTCCTTTGCCTGAAATACGCACTTTGTGCGACATAAACGGACTCCAGCCTCCGAAAGGCGTCTAAGGACAGCCTCCAGATTTTCCAAATGTTCCTGCTCCGACGTCCCTGTCATCAAAACGTCATCTAAGTAAACAGCAACACGTGGTAAACCTCTCAAAATGCCCTCCATAACACGTTGAAAAAATGCGCAGGCAGAGGATACTCCAAAGGGCAACCGTGTATATTCATACAGGCCCCGGTGTGTATTAATCGTTACATATGGTCGGGAGGCAGCATCCAGCTCCAACTGCAGGTAGGCGTGACTCATATCTAATTTTGTGAACGAGAGTCCACCTGCAAGCTTCGCGTAGAGATCCTCTATGCGAGGCATTGGATATCGGCCGAGTCGGGAAGCCGTATTCACTGTAAGTTTATAGTCGCCACACAAGCGAACTGTGGCATCTGGCTTTATTACAGGTACAATTGGTGCTGCCCAGTCAGCAAAACGGACGGGCCTGATAATACCCAAACTCTCCAAACGAGTGAGCTCCCCTTCTACCTTCTCGAGCAAGGCGTAAGGCACCGGGCGCGCCCGGAAATAGCGCGGCGTGGCTCCTGGTTCGACTTGGATACGGGCTACGGCCCCTTTTATTTTCCCCAAACCAGGCTGGAATACATCTGGATATTGTCCTAGCACCTCAGTCAACCCTTCAGAAACTGTTTGGAGGATGTGCTGCCATTGCAACCGCAGATGGCGCAACCAGTCCCGACTCAACAGGCTGGGCCCATGGCCGCGCACCACGATAAGTGGGAAACGCCCCTCCTGGCGTCCATAAACAACAGGGGACATTGTAGTTCCTGCAATGTCCAGTGGTTCCCCCGTGTAGGTGGCCAACCTGGCCTGTGAGTCAGTTAATGTAAGCGTCTGTATACCCTGCTTGATGCGGTCGAATGTCCTCTGGGCGATCACGGAGACCACTGCGCCAGTGTCCAACTCCATCTCAAGCGGGTGGCCATTGACCCGTACTGTCACCTTAATGGGGGCCACACGGGGAGCTGCCACACAATGCAACTGCAGGCAGTCGTCCTCCGTCTCCACGTCCTCAGGAGTAGTCGCCGTAGATTCATCCACATGGAAGGTACGGCCCCTGGGCTGGCCCCAGTTTCGGTCGGAACGACGGCGCCTCTGGCGCCCCCAGGACCGCCGTTCGCGACGGGGTCAGCGCCTACAAGTCTGACACGGACATGGCTCCTCATCCATAGGTTCTGGAGCAGGCTCCCTTCGGGGAGGAATGTCCGACGGCCACTGGCGCCGGTCCGGATGTTGCCTCGCCCAAGGTACCGCAGGAGTGCAGGGGGACATTTTCGGACGAAAGGGGTTGCGCCCCAAGGCATGCACTTCCATTCCCTGTAGCTCCTGCACTCCTCGTTCTGCGCTCTCTCGGGACGATACTATTTGAATGGCCTGTTGAAAAGTCAATGTTGGCTCAGCTAACAACTTTCTCTGGGTGGCCGCATTGTTAATCCCGCAAACCAAACGGTCGCGTAACATTTCTGACAAGGTCTCACCATAGTCACAGTACTCCGCAATCCTGCGTAGCCTGGATAGAAAATCGGCAAGCGATATATAACAGCAGCAGCAACTTCCCTTGCTGCACACTCCTTCCTGCAGGTCATTAGTCCCCAGCCAATGGTAAGTAGGCAGGTTATAACAATCAATGACCTCCTTTCCATCATAAGGTCAGAAGTGGGGATGTTTGCAAATGACTGCACAATGTTCAGCACCTTTGGCGACTCCTCAGATAATGAAGCAGTCCATGTGCAAATGCAGCAAGACCTGGACAATATCCAGACTTGGGCCGACAAGTGGCAAGTTACATTCGTGCCACACAAGTGCCAGGCAATGACCATCTCCTACAAGAGACATTCTAACCATCATCCCTTGAAATTCAGCGGCATTACCATCGCTGAATCCCCCACAATTACCATTGACCAGGGGCGGCATGGTGACAGGTTAGATGTGCAGGTTAGGTGGATTGACCATGCTAAATTGCCCCTTAGTGTCCAAAAGATTAAGTGGGGATACTGGGTTACGGGGATGGGTGGAGGTGCAGGCTTAAGTACGTTACTCTTTCCAAGGGCCAGTGCAGATTCGATGAGCTGAATGGCCTCTTTCTCCACTGTAAATTCTATCAAATATATGATCAGAAACTGAACTGGACCAGCCATATTAATACTGTGGCTACCGGGGCAGGTCAAAGGCTAGGAATCATACAGTGAGTAACTAACTTCCTGACTCCCCAAAACTTGTCCCCTATCTACAAGGCACAACTCAGGAGTGTAATGGAATACTCTCCACTTGCCTGGATGAGTGCAGCTCCAACAACACTCGAGAAGCTCGACATCTTCCAGGACAAAGCAGCCCGCTTGATTGCTACCCCTTCCACAAACATTCAAACCCTCCACTACCGAAGAACATTGGCAGCCATGTGCACCATCTACAAGATGCACTGCAGTAACTCGCCAAGGTTCTTTAGACAGCACGTTCCAAACCCACGACCACTACCATCCAGAAGGACAGGAGCTGCAGGTTCCTGGGAACCCCACTACCTAGAGGTTCCCCTCCAAATCACTCACCACCATGACTTGGAAATATATCATTGTCGCTGGGGCAACATTCTGGAACTCCCTCCCTAACAGCACAGTGGGTGTACCTACACCACAGGTTCAGCGGTTCAAGAAGGCAGCTCACCTCCACCTTCTGAAAGGCAACTAGGAATGAGCAATAAATGCTGGCCTAACCAGCAACGTACACATCCCGTAAATGAATTTTTAAAACATTTTTTAAGTGTATCAAATCATTGGAAGTATCAAAGTTGCAAAACCCATTGGCTCTGTCAAATTTGTCAAGGGCTTTTATATTTTTTAACTTGTGGAGTTTTTTTAAAATCAGTGCTGACTTTTCACTGTCTGTTGACAGAAGCTTGAGGGTTACCATTTTAGGATTTGTGCTGCGTGACTGATTTTATAATCTGTCTGTTAAATGAACAGTTTATTTGACAACTCCAAGCAGTTATAAAATAGAGATAAAATCAAAATACTATGGATTCCGGAAATCTGAAATAAATTAAAAAAATACTGGATAAATTCAGCAGGTTTGGCAGCATCTGTAGCGAGAGAGAAACACAGTTAAAGTTTCGAGTCCATATGGTGGGCAGCACGGTAGCATTGTGGTTAGCACAATTGCTTCACAGTTCCAGGGTCCCAGGTTCGATTCCCGGCTTGGGTCACTGTCTGTGTGGAGTCTGAAAATTCTCCCTGTGTGTGCGTGGGTTTCCTCCGGGTGCTCCGGTTTCCTCCCACAGTCCAAAGATGTGCAGGTTAAGTGGATTGGCCACGCTAAATTGCCCTTAGTGTCCAAAATTGCCCTTAGTGTTGGGTGGGGTTACTGGGTTATGGGGGTAGGGTGAAGGCGTGGGCTTGGGTAGGGTGCTCTTTCCAAGAGCCGGTGCAGACTCGATGGGCCGAATGGCCTCCTTCTGCACTGTAAATTCTATGATTCTATGACCCTTCTATAGAAATGAAAAGTGATAGAAATGTGATGAATTATACACTTGGTGGGGGCAGGGTTGGGTCAGAATGGAAAGTCAGTGATAGGTCAGAGTTAAGGATTGACAACATAATCATAGGACATGAGACAAAGGGGCTGTTAATGGTAGCAATAGGGACTGAAGAGCATTAATAGTGGCAAATGTAGGTTAATAGAATGTGTTAAAAGGAGAACAGAAGTCAGTGCTCAGTGGGAGCAAAGCTGAGCAACAAAGGACAGTGACCATGTGGGGGAGGGGTGGGGTTCTGTTGAGACAAGCCAGGGTAATGGAATAACAGAAAACAAAAGGGGGAGTTAAGGAATGGAACGTTCACCGTCCAAAGTGGGTGAACTCAATGTTGAGCGGCATGGTGACACAGTGGTTAGCACTGTTGCCTCACACGCCAGGGATTTGGGTTCGACTCCGACCTTGGGTGACTGTCTATATGGAGTTTGCACATTCTCTCCGTGTCTCCAGAAGTTTTGTCTGGGTGTTCTGGTTATCTCACACAGTCCAAAAATGTTCAGGTGAGGTGGAGGCGTAGACTATTTTCTAAATGGGGAAATACTTAGGAAATCAGAAGCACAATGAGACTTGGGAGTCCTTGTTCACGATTCTCTTAAGGTTAACGTGCAGGTTCAGTCAGCAGTTAGGAAAGCAAATGCAATGTTAGCATTCATGTCAAGAGGGCTAGAATACTTCCGAGCAGGGATGTACTTCTGAGGCTATATAAGACTCTGGTCAGACCCCACTTGGAGTATTCTGAGCAGTTTTGGGCCCCGTATCTAAGGAAGGATGTGCTGGCCTTGGAAAGGGTCTGGAGGAGGTTCACAAGAATGATCCCTTGAATGAAGAGATTGTCGTATGAGGAACGGCTGAGGACTCTGGGTCTGTACTCGTTGGAGTTTAGAAGGATGACGGGGGATCTTATTGAAACTTACAGGATACTGCGAGGCCTGGATAGAGTGGACGTGGAGAGGATGTTTTCACTTGTTGGAAAAACTAGAAGCAGAGGACACAACCTCAAACTAAAGGGACGATTCTTTCAAACAGAGATGAGGAGGAATTTCTTCAGCCAGAGGGTGGTGAATCTGTGGAACTCTTTGCCGCAGAAGGCTGTGGAGGCCAAATCACTGAGTGTCTTTAAGACAGAGATAGATAGGTTCTTGATTAATAAGGGGATCAGGGGTTATGGGGGAAGGCAGGAGAATGGGGATGGAAAAATGTCAGCCATGTTTTAATGGCAGAGCAGATTTATGGGCCGAGTGTCCGAATTCTGCTCCTCTGTCTTATGGTCTTATAACATGAATAGGAACTCCTTGCTTTAGTCTTTGCTTGTCAGAGATTTTATGACTTCATATATGGTTGTTCTGCAACTGTAGAAACAAATCATCAGCCATTCATAATTATCTTAAAAAAGCCTCTCCACGTGTCTGCAATGCATGGTGCTAAAGCTGCAATGTTACAATCTCAGCGTCATCTACAAAAGAGATAAGGAGCTGCACATGACCGGTGCCCTCTCCAGGAGCCTTCTTACCCACTACAGGCCGGGCAGATTATGACCACTTGGAGGTGGTACACAGCCAAGCCCTGCAACTGAATGTGGTAGCCTCAGATAGTGCCCAGTACATATGCAACCACATTTACCACCTACAGGTATCAGAATCAGCACCATTAGGTAACAAAGGACTCCAGTCATCAGACCTACAACATAGGCCCCCTTCACCAGTGGACATGAAGACTCCTCCAGAGTCCAACGCAGCGAACCCACCAAACTCATTGTTGGAACGCTCCAGTTCATCCACACTGAGGACACCAGCCTGAGAAAGACTTCAACACAACGAACCGGCATAACTGCACACTTAGGACGCCTGAGCAAACCGAACACAAGGTTCCAGGACTACATTCCCACCCAGTCCAGAACTGGCTTTTGAATCTCAACCTTCTACAATGAAAAAATGGGGGTGGAGGGTGGGGGAGAGATGGAAAGACCTGTGCATCAGCTGCAACAGCTTAATCCGTACCTCACTATATATGCAAATAGTTATGCATCATTAGACTGTCTAACTTGCATGTTACACAATAGTCCACATAGTTTCTGATCACACACACCTTTACATCTCATGCTACCGCTTCCAACTAAATGGGGAAAATGTTAACCAGGTGGTCACGCGATGACGTGGCTGCAACGAGGGTCATGGGTTGGAAATGCGGGATTTCTCTCCAGAGCATGGGCAGAGTTCAAGCATGAAACAGCTGCTCAGATAGTGAATAAACTACTGTTTGTTATAAGTCTATGTGTTTCAGGAACCCAACAGTAGGTATTCTCATTCCAACTGAATGAAAACACATTTTGGAGAATTTGATGCACAATTTCTTTGCATGAAAATCCAAACAGAAATTATGGCCGAGATGTTATTCTTCAAGGCAATGTTTCAATGGGACAGTACTGTCTTCGCTTCTGTGTCTTTTCCAACCTCCAGCCATTTGCCTGTGTTAGGACTAATTAAAGATGTAAGACAGGCTCTTGATGGAATATCCAGAAAGCTCATCAGTTCCAACATGCAGCACTGACATCAGAAGATGCACAAGTGACTTGCAAGGCAGAAGTTTGCTGAAGGCTTTTTACAGCAGTTAAGTCTCTGGAGATGCCTGCGAGTAAGTTGCTGCAGGACTCTCTCCCTCCATTAGGGCATTTACTGCTACTTTCCACACCTCCTGAACCAAGAATCCACAATGTGTGCCAACACCTTTGAATCTCCATCGCATGCTGGATGAGGTTGTCCTGGGTCCATCACAAGCCAAAATCACCAAAGCCATAAAGCAACTTCTGGGAGCAATGGCATTCTGCTTGAAGTATTCAAGTATGGACGATCTCACATGGTCAGGAAACTCACTCGTCCCTTCTGCTTAATTTGGAACCAGAGCATTATGCTCCAAGATTACAAAGATGTTTCCATTACTCAACTGTACAAATGGAAGGGAAGCAAGTCCATCTGTGACAGTACTCTTAACAGTGGGAAAGATTCTTGCAAGGGCTATTCTCAGCAGGATTGTCACTCAACTTCAGACTTGATCAGCGGGGTTCTCCAGCCATTTCCTGGTGGCAGGATTCTCTGGTCCTACCGACAGTGCACTCCCGCCGTGGGTTTCCTGGCAATGTGGCGTGGTTTCAATGGGAAATCCCATTGAGAAGAGGCGGGAGTAGAAAAACTCGCCGCCAGTGAATGGCGTGCCAAAATTCTCTATCCTCGCTAGCAACGGTAGCGGGACAGAATCGCAATGGAAAATCCTGGCGAATGAATCCAGAATCACAATGTGGCTCTTGTGCTGGACAAGGAACAGTTGACATGATCGTTGCACTGCATCATATTCAAGAAATGTTCCGCGAAAAGAACAAGAATCTCCACATGGAGTTGTCACTTGACTAAGACCTTCAACCAAGTAATTGTGAAGGCTAATGGCATGGTGCTGTACAATATGCCTGTTTAATTCAAGATCACATAATGGCAACGGTGATACAGAATGCTGTCTCAACAGATGGCTTTCCTGTCACCTATGGCACCAAGCAAGGCTGCATCGTGGCCCGTTCTGTTTACCATCCATTTTTTTAGTTATGCTCATGTATGCATTCAAAGATCTTGACATAGGAGTACACATGCAGTTCAGGATAGCTGATCACCTCTTCAATCTGCAAAGACTCAAGCTTACACAAAAGTCACAGAGCAGTGAACTTGTTTGCCGTTGACTGCTTTCATAGAACTCATTCGTCCAGTTTTTGTCGACACATTGTCCAAACATCTCCCCATGTTATTCAATGGCATTATAATTACTAAATCCCCCACTATCAATACCCTGACCATTAACGAAATTGACTGTACCCAGTCATATAAATGTTGTGGCTACAAGAGCAAGTCAGAGGTTGGAAATTCTGCAAAAGTAATTCACCCCTGACTCCCCAAACCTTGTCCACCATCTACAAGGCTCAAGTCAGGAGTGTGATTGATTACTCTCCACTTGACTGGATGAGTGTGGCTTCAAAAATACTCAAGAAGCTCAACATCATCCAGGACAAATCAGCCTACTTGAATGGCACCCCATTCACCATGTTAAACATTTATTTGCTCCATGACAGGCACACAGTAGCAGCCATGTGTACCATCTCCAAGATGCACTACAGCAACTCACCATGGCTCCTTTGAGAGCACCTTCCAATTCCATGACCTCTACTACCTATAAGTACATGGGCAACAGATGCATATGGACACACCACCTTCATGCTCTCCTCCAAGTCATACACGATCCTGACTTTGAACTATATTGCCATTCCTTCACTGTTGGATCTAAATCTGAAACTGCCTTCCTAACAGCACTGTGGGTGTCCTGACAACACATGGACTGCAGTGGTTCAAGAAGGCAGTTCACCATCACCTTCTCAATGGCATAAGGGTTGGGTAATAAATACTGGCCGAGCAAGGAACACCCCCATCTCATGAACAAATAAATAAAAGCTTCAGAATGCTTTAATCTTATATTTCTAAAATAGACAGATGTTGTACCAACCAGCACCTGGCCACAAACTTCAAGACCCATAGACACAATCAACAATACACCCCTCAACTCAGTCCAGAGGTTCTGCTATCTTGGGAGTATCCTCTCCAACAACTCTCTGTTGGATAATTCACCCAACGGGAAATTCACCTCCAGGTTTTGAAGAAAATATAGAATTTGTCTCAAAACAAGGATCAAAATTTACCAAGCAGTGGTGCTTATATAATTTCTCTGTGGCAGTGAGACATGGACAATCTCCCAGTGTCACATAAAGCAGTTAAATGCATCCCATCTTCACTGCTAATCAAGTGGCAGGGTAAAATTCCTAACACCAAAGTTATTCCAAGGTGTCTCATACCTGGCATTGAGAGCATGGTCATCAGAGCTCAGGTTCACTGGGTCAATCACGTGATTCACATACCAAAAGTATTCTGAACTAAGGAGTAGTTTCAAAATAGGGGCCTTCCAATAAAGACTGAGATGAGGAGGAATTTCTTCACTCAGAGGGCCGTTAGTCTGAATCTTATTAAATGATGATGTTGGCTCAGGGAGCAAAATGCCCTAATCCTGTCCTATTTCTTCTGTTCTAAATGTGATAATCAGCAACCAGCTGATCACGAGAACCCAGCCCACAGGACATCCCAAACTCAGATACAAAGGTGAAATGAAATGAAATGAAAATCGCTTATTGTCACAAGTAGGCTTCAAATGAAGTTACTGTGAAAAGACCCTAGTCGCCACATTCCGGCACCTGTTCGGGGAGGCTGGTACGGGAATTGAACCGTGCTGCTGACCTGCCTTAAAAGCCAGCTCTTTAGCCCTGTGCTAAACCAGCCCCTTTAAGGTGTTCTTAAAGCCAGTCTCAAAGCCTATATGTTGGACCCCAATGCACATGAAACAAAACCCTGCACAGATTTAAATAGAGGAGTCACTGTCATCAAGAAATCTCAACGTCTAAGAACAGTCAGGTTCCTACATGACAAGCGAGCATGCTGCAAAGTTAGTGCCTTCATCCATCTCCCCAATACTGAATTCATATGCAATATTTTCAGTTGGATCTGCAAATCCAGATTTGGCTTAACATCATACATGAGGTGGCACTAATCTAGAGAGTGAACAATTGGTCTCCTTTCTGCACCTTGAAGTGACGGGAGAATCCATCACTTCATCACATGAAAGTTCCAGGATGTGGTTGTAGGCAGAAAAATTTGCTGAAAACATAGACCCTGCCACCTCTAGTAGTATTTACATATAGCAGGGAAGAAAATAATTGGTGGTAAAGGAGTGTATAGTGTGATTGTTGAGGAGCACCACCCCTACATCTCCCTTTTGAAGAAATTCTCACACACAAAGAACAAAGAACAATACAGCACAGGAACAGGCCCTTCGGCCCTCCAAGCCTACACCGATCACGTGATCTAACTAGACCAACCGCCTTTTTCCTTCTGTATCCCATCTGTTCATGTTCCAGATAAGTCACACCTGCCTGGTGTCACTCTATTTTCATCATGAAGGCTTCGGGTGATTGAGGGCTTTTCAGAATCTCAGAAATATGTTACCAGAGCTCTTTTCTTCCATTATAATTGCACAAGGCAAATATTGAAGGTATGTTTGTGCATATGGTTGAAACATTTTAAGTGAAAGCACACATAAAACTTTTCTGTGTATATGTGGTATCATTTATACCACATTGAACATTAAGTTATAAAAGTTGAACTGACTTGGGATATAAAGCAATCCTCGGAATTGTTTTGATAGTTGAGGCAGACACTATTCAGCAGAAAGCAGACATTAAATTAGATCAGTCATTTTCAAATGATGGTATCTCACTCTCAAATCTTTCATTCTTTTGTATTGTTTGTATGTTTAGGATAATAGTAAAACCAATCAAAACAAAATGGTCTCAGTTTATATAGATTGCTAAAAATTATAATGGGCGGGATTTTCCAACCAGCCTGCTGCGGGTTTTTCGGCAGAGGATGCGTCCCGCTGTATTCTCATTGACACCACCCAGTGCGTCGGAGTGGACCTGAATTTCCCGCCAGCGTGAACAGCTGGTAAATCACACCCAATATAGTCACATTATAATCGCATATTGGCAGCTGAACACTTGGTTAAGGAAACAGAGCTCGAATTCAAATTGTGATTGTCATTTGCATTTCATCTTCTTTGTGATGTTGTATGAATTAAGTAATGGCATGATGGGAAAACTGGTCAATGGGAAGACTGGTCAACTAGTTGGTACAATGGAAGAAAGACTGACTCCGCATAACCTAAAGCATGAATAAGATCAGAGAAGGTCAAGCTATTCCAAAATGCATGACCTCTGCAACCCCTGATAAGGCTAGCTCGTCATAACCCAGGGCGGTATGAATAAGACAAGATAAGGAATGGATGAGTCTCCTCCGACCTTTTAATGTTCTATCAAATGACAAGATAATGGTATGAGGGATGAGACAAAGATTCCGAGAAGATCAACAGGTCAGCAGGTTTATGACATTGCTTCCGTTTCTACTTCCGATCGAATTCCTGACTAAGCTGTAGTCATGCAATCTTGATAATGATAATGTATAAATACTGAACTGATTTTCTGGAAAAGCGTGGACTTGGGAAGGAATCAGCAGTTGTACTAACTGCTCTCTGACCTCAAGTTTCAGCCATTACTGCATGCAGTCTTTTCGTAAATAAAGCCTTGGTATTTTGCCAGAATGAGCGTTGTTGAATCTTTCTACTAGTCCAGAAGCAGGAAAATTTTTCAATATCAGTGAGAGAAAAGGGGCTGGATTCTATGATTTTGAGGCTGTGTCCGGAGGTAGTGTCTGGTTTTACGACAAAAAAGTTGGCGCCACCCCCACATCAATGCTCTGACCGGTGAGGGGCTTGAAGCTGTGGCACATAAAACACATGGCCTTCCCGATATAAACGGCTGGAACATTGCTGGGTCCGTGGCTCGGCATGCGCGCGGCGACGACCTGAAGAGGTTGCGGTGAACAACAGGGGGCCGACCAAGCGCAGACCCAACCTGTCAGATAGTGCCCCCCTGGGCACTCCCTCGCCACCTCCGGGCCACCCCCACCAGTCTCCCCTCGCCGAAGCCCACCCGGCCAGCAGCACGGCGCACCCCCTCCCCCCCCCCCCGACTGTGGTGGCGTTGGACACAGTCCGCAGCTGCCATGACAGGTTCACGAAAACTGAGAGCACATGTGTCCCACGTCGTCGGGAACTCGGCCAATTGGGGGCGGAGCATCAGGGGAGGGCCTTCAGGTAACGTCCTGAGGCGGTCCCAACGTACTCCTTGATTACGTCGTTTTGGAGGGGGCAGAGCATCCGAAAAGAGGCGTTCCCCTGTTTCGGTTGTAAACAGGGATTTTGTGCTTGATCACCGATTACGATACTGGCGTCGCCCAACAGAGAATCCCGCCCAAGAAGTCACAAAAAAGTCAACATCCACATGATCTTACATGTCTGCCGAGTCTGCAGCATGGTAGCATTGTGGTGAGCACAATTGCTTCACAGCTCCAGGGTCCCAGGTTCGATTCCCGGCTTGGGTCACTGTCTGTGTGGAGTCTGCATATTCTCCCCATGTGTGCGTGGGTTTCCTCCGGGTGCTCCGGTTTCCTCCCACAGTCCAAAGATGTGCAGGTTAGGTGGATTGGCCATGATAAATTGCCCTTAGTGTCCAAAATTGCCCTTAGTGTTGGGTGGGGCTACTGGGTTATGGGGATAGGGTGGAGGTGTGTGCTTGGGTAAGGTGCTCTTTCCAAGAGACAGTGTAGACTCGATGGGCCAAATGCCTCCTTCTGCACTGTAAATTCTATGATTCTATAAATTCTATAAGCGCCAGTTTGTATCTGTGGAGTTATACTGGCCTGTGGATATTGGAAAAAAAATTAGAAAAATGTGAAGAAAATGTATGTCACTGAATCATGCAGGAGCACATATGGGCCATGCACTTTTTACTTAATTCTCCCTTCCTTATGTTTCCAAAATCTATTAGGTAGGTCAGACAAGGTTACAGGCTTCTCCATGACCCATGCCTATGTTGCTCTGTAATCTGCCAACAAGAGACATATTTTTGGCAGGGAAGGACATCATTTTGCCTTTTGGCAGAATGTTCTGCTTCAAAGACACATTCTACTTACACAGCCTGACAGAGAACTAACAACATTTATCCCAACTATAACAGGCAAATTTGAGTGGCAGGCAGTCATGGGATGTGAAACCACAACTACTTGGTTAGTTTCCATCTCTATTTATATTGCCTTGGTTTCTCAACAGAAAATGTTCTGCTTATATTTTGGATTTTAAGTTTGCTATTGCAGCATCCAAAGGACTACTAAAAGCTTATGCTTTGTACAAAATGAAAGACAAAGAAGTACAATTGGATAATGTAATTTATTATGCTGTTCTGCAGGCTTTCTACTTGACTTTGAGTATTTTTTATTAATAATTCTCCTTTTTATAGCAGTGCATTTTTAGTTATTTTCCACACAACATATGGTAAATATCTAGGGATGGCTGTAGCACAGTACCACAGCTCTACTGGTGCACTGTAGTTTCAGAGCATATTTCTCTTCAGCTTTGCATACCAGCTGGCACATATTCATACTGTTCTGAATAAATATTAAAAACCCCTTAGTGGTTCTTTTGTTCATAAAAAAACCTGGCACAGTACATTGACAAAACTGTTTTAAAGGCATAAATCAAAAAAAAATCTTGATGGAAACAATGTGCATTAACGTTAACAATTTAAAACTATGTAAAGAAACTATAAGCTTAATTTAATCATCCCACTAATTGACCTGTCATTAAGATATATTTATTTGTGGAAATCTCACACATGACATTACTCAGTGTAAGTATACTCAACAGCCCAAATGTTTAAAAGGGTTTTTTGTGGTCTCATTTTACACAGCTCAATGTAGTGAAATGCTATACCATGACATTAGCGATAATGATGAGTTTTGTCTTTTAGTGGCAGATTTGTTGCACATATACACAGCTTTAAATGGTGCAAAACTACTCCTAAAAGGATTTCTCTGGGCCCATTAAAATCATGTTGTTGTGACCTTCAAATAGAGTTGCCTAAAAAAGGAATACGAAAAGGACAGAGATAGTCGCTGTTTGAGGAAGCAATAATTCAACATGGGACATATTGATGACTTCAAAATTGCTTGCAGTTGTCCCTTGCAGACATTTGTTCAGGTAGGGTATTTTCAACTGTTGGGGTCTAAAAGGGATTGTCATATTTTTGGTTTATATGAAAAGATAGAGGGTGTGAATTTTGAAAACACATCCCACATCTATTTCTATATAGTAGCTTGTAATGCCATGACAAACTTTGCAAACCTTATTCCATTTTACATTTTAATGGGAGAGTAAATACTGTGCACCCATTTATGCTCTTTTGTGGTTATTTGGTCTTTCTATAGATTGTAGAAACAAAATCCAGAATTTCTACAGCATAAAATGGGTAAATTCAACAGCTTGATGATTTGTCTGTGACTTCCACTGAGGCAAAGTGAATTATATGTGATTATACTCAGATTTCCAAAGCTTTTACTGAGGTTCTCAAAACTCCCCTAGAGCTTCTGGTGGTTATCCAAAGGAAACGAGGTATGAAGTGCAGGCTGAAAAACAATCCAAAGGCTTCAAGAACTTAGAATGTTCTACCAGAAACTGTGATGGAAACAGAATTAGTAATAACTTTTCAAAGGGAGCTGGATATGTATTAGAAATATATATACATTTTCAAAGTTTAGGGAAAGGGAGGATAATAAGACTAGATAGATGTGCACCCTTGGTTAAATGCTGTATCAGGAAATACTCTGATTTTAAGTTGGTAGAGAAATAAGCATGCAATCTCAAATATATTGAAACTAGGTAAAGGCTATATTTGGGACACTGAGCTGAATTTTTGTCCCTGGGTCCCAATCCCGCCATTGGGATGAAACAGAGTTTTGGAACATGGAAATGCCAGCAGTGCATCCCCACCACCATCGAATGGGCTATGGCCTCAGCGGGAGGGCCCGCCTTCTGTCTGCAAATTCCAAATGGTGTCTGATGAGTGCCCTCAACAGATACTTTGATTGCCTTGCTTAACTTCCCACCTCTGGTGAGCCATCACCAGCACACACCCTTCCCCCATCACTGACCCTGAGTCAGTCTTAATGAAAATACACCTGAAGTGGGTACATGCTGAAGACCGGTACACCAGCCAGTAGATCAAAATTGCCAGCAGGCCCATGTCCGAACTCATATCCTCAGCCTAGCGAAAATTCAGCCCATTGGCTTAACTAGCTACATCTATGTCTTGTGCATTCAGTGCAAATGTTTTCCTTGAAAGGCATATATTGAACAGGTCTCTGCAGCGTAACATTGGTAGCAGTATTTCTGGAAAGTTTGAAAACAAATGACTGTAAACACAGTGATTACTGCACATGCTATATTGTTAGGTCTTACCTCTCTAATGCCGGAATCTGTGATGCTGTCTAGATTCACAGAACCCTCATAAGTCAGGTAATGGAAAACATTGAGAGCACGAACTGCCTCTGGGCCTCGCTGTTTGTATCCAAAAATAAGGTCAATCCACTGATGCAATTGGCAAGAAACAAATTCACTTTCCAGACCCTGCATGAAAACATTTAAAATAATAAAACAATAGAGCTTTGGATCATTATTGTATTAATATTCATATGGTAAAATATTTATCAAGCCTGCAGCCTTTATGCTTGCTTTTTGGTTTTCTTTCTTCCCCTCCTTGTGCATGCTGAAAAGTGTTTAATGCATTCATAGAAATTGGTTTTACACTGGAATACTTTTGCCATTTTCAAAATATAGTGTAAATGTTGATGAATTTGATTCATGTAAACCACCAAATTGATTTCTGTTTTACAATGTTGCTGAGAAACATAATGGTTACACTTCTGAGTAAAATGTAAACATTATATCATGGTATTTGCTTCAAAATATCCAAGCAAAACATTTTAAATGTTATTATGTCAGCAATATTTACATGTCAATAAATAAAATTATAATAATTAGCATTACCTGCGTGGAAATTTGAGCAATTTTAAAACATAACAGACAAAAAAGGAATATTATTCCTTTAAGAAAATGTATGACAGATGTGCCTGGTCATATAAAATCACTGTAGTCTGACCTCATACATTTTCATTTTCTCTGCTCAACGAATAATTTAAGTATTAGAAAGTACAAATCATCATAATGCACTCATCCTCAAGGTCAAGTCAGCATGGATCATTGAATTATGCTGACATTTTTAGCTGCCATCATCATATTTAAGCAGCTCTCTAGAACTTACAACAATAGACAGATATCTGCGTGATGAATATTAGATGAAAGCGTTTGGACCAACCTGCTCGAAACTGTTTTAAATGGGACTGAGCATTCCCAAACTAAAACAGTGCTAATCATGTTATCAATTCTATTTAAAACAATTCTATATAACTGGGCAATAATTTAACTAAAATATTAAGAGTTTCACAATAATTCTAGACCAAAGTTTCTTAAAAAGTATCAAAACAATTCAGAAGGTATAGGGCGCGATTCTCCGGCAGCGTTGTGCTCTTGCTTGAGCGCAACATGGCCGGAGAATGCCGGGAGAGGCCTGCAGCGAGCCTCCTGACAGGCTCTGCGCATTCCAGAATTCTCCAGAGTCCAGCGAGATGTTGGAGTCGGAACCCCGTCCCAAATGGGCGGGACCGAATGACGCTCGCGGCGGTAGGTCGTAAACCTACTTATGACCTACCTGCCTGGGATCCACCGGCCTCCTTCGAATCTCCGGCGTCCCCAGGGAGGCTGCAGCCGGGCGCCGATCAGTGCTTGTCCACACAAACGTGGACCAGGCTGAACAGCACCCGGGGGATCTCCCGGGACATCGGAGACCCCTGAATTGTCATGGGAAGTGCAGGTTGGCCGCTTGGCCCTCCCCCTGGATCGCGGGCACCTTGGCACTGCCCAGGTGACACTTTGGCACTGCCACCCTGGCACTGCCAAGGTTCCCGGATCGCACTGCCAAGCCAGCAGGAACACTGCCTGGGTGCCAGAGTGGCAGTGCATGGGTGCCCGAGTGCCAGGGTGGCACTGCCAAGGGACGGAGGTGAGGAGGGCGAGGCCCATAAAATGAGGGGGGGTTTGAAGTGTGGGAGAGTGCAGGGCAGGTAACCTCTGTGAGGTTGGATGGTTGATGGGTGGGGTCCTGGAAGGGAGGGGGTGCTGTAAGAGGGCTTGGGGGGGCCTGAAGAGGGGGGAACCCCCATTGACCCCGAGTGGAATGTCATCACTTGGGGGGATGTGGTGTCCATGTGTGTAGAGGATGACATTTCCCGTGGGTGGGGGACCCACAAGCTCGCTTAGAGATCGGGCACCCTTTCAAAATGGCGGCCCGATCTCAGAGTTCAGCGTCCCAGTGCTAAAAGAGTGGGCTAAACCGCTGAGAAACTCCCCAGGGCCCCAATAAAATGACGAAGTATCATTGAACAGCGATGGGGTTCTCGCCAGCAGAGCCGACGGGCAACTCCCACAAATTAACTTTGAAATTTTTTGAATCGTACCCTCACTCTCATAATTGAAACAGGTGTCAAATGGCCCTCCAAAACCTTTTGTTCTTATAAAAAATAATTTCAGATATACTACGCCATGTGACAAATTTAACAACTCAATGAAACTTTCAACATCGTTTAAATTCTGCGGCATTGTTTACTTTGACAATGTCATAGCAAAAAAATGGTATGGTTGAAGGACAAACTGTGCATTCTAGAAACACACAAGGCATGCAATAATCACTGCCCAATTTGCAAAGCAGCGACATTTGACATGATCTAGTTATGACATATGGATAAGGCCAAATCTCCATTTGAACAGCCTGAAAAGAAGGAAGCAAGTAAGAAAACTAAAGGAAAACATTACATTTATATGCTGCCTTTCAAAGTCCCATCATGCCATACAGTAGCGGGGTGAGCAGCCATCCTTGTTTCTGTGCCCCACCTGCTGAAAACACGTCCAGCAGAGGCAGATAAAATGCAGCCCATTATCTTGATATTGATGCACACAGTAAACTTCATTCTACACAGTAAAATTCTGAGGAGATGGCCACAGACACTAATTTGGTTTTCTTTCTTCCCCTCCTCTGACTCCAGGGGGGAGGGGCACTCAGCGGTGGCCAGGCCCGCGATCGGGGGCCACCAATCCACGGGCTATCACGATCTGGGGGGGAACCTATTTTATTCCGTTCAGTCCCGCTGTGTGGGTCCGCCATCCCATCTATATCCTCCTGTAATCTAAGGCTATCCTCCTCACTATTTACCACCCCACCAATTTTCATATCATCCACAAACTTATTGATCAGCCTTTCTACATTGATATACAAATCATTTATATAAACCACAATCAGCAAAGGCCCCAATACTGATCCCTATGGGACCCCACTGGCCACAGGCTTCCAGTCAGAAAAATACCCCTCGACCATTACCCTGTGCTTCCTGCCACTCCTGTTGTCCACTCAGCCAATTTTGGATCCAATTTGACAAATTTCCTTCAATCCCATTGGCTCTTACCTTCATTATCAATCTCCCATCAACTATAACATCAACTGGGAACATAACAGGTTGAAAACCCGGTCAAATTCTGCCTTGAGGTCAAACGTAATCACTCTCATTTCATCTCTTAGGTTCAGCTCATTTGTCTAAATTTGGATCAAGGCTGTAATGAGGTCAGGAGCTGAGTCACCCTAGCATAACCCAAACTGAGCGTCAGTGAGCAGGTTGAGCAAAAGCCACTTGATAGCACTATCAACGACTCCTTCCATCACTTTTCTAATGATCAAAAGGAGGCTGGTTGGATTTGTTCATTTTGTGGACAGGATGCACCTGGGCAATTTTCGACATTGCCAGATAGGTGCCAGTGTTGTAGCTGTACTGGAGCATCTGGCTAATGGCGCAGCTAGTGCTGGAGGGCAAGTCTTCAGTACTATTGCGGCACTGTTATGAGAGCCCATAGCCTTTGCAGTTTCGAATGCCTTAAGCTGTTTCATGATATCATGCGGAGCGAATTGAATTGGCTGTAGAATGGCATCTTTTATTAAATAAAATATATTTATTCAAATTTTCAACGATTTTCAACAAAACACTCCAACCAGAAAAAAAAAGAATAAAGCACAAAACAGGCAGAAATTATACATGAGATTCCCACCAAAATACAATAACCCGCATTTAACAAATCAACACGCCAGTAAGGAAAACGCCCCACTCTAACCTAAACAAAACAGAAAAACCAAACGCCGCCCCCCCCCCCCCGCCCCTCCCTGAGTTGCTGCTGCTGTTGACCTCCCCCTAAGGTTCCACAAGAAAGTCTAGGAACGGTTGCCACCGCCTGGAGAACCCCTGCACAGACCCTCGCAAGGCAAACTTTATCCTTTCCAGCTTGATGAACCCTGCCATATCGTTAATCCAAGCTTCCACGCTTGGGGGCTTCGCATCCCTCCACATTAGTAGGATCCTCCTACCAGGGCTACCAGGGACGCAAAGGCCAGAACACCGGCCTCTTTCGCCTCCTGCACTACCGGCTCGTCCGCTACCCCAAATAATGCCAACCCCCAACTCGGCTTGATCCGGGTGTTCACCACTTTTGACATAGTCCTCGCAAAGCCCCTCCTGCGCTGGGCATGTCCAGAACATGTGGGCCTGATTTGCTGGACTCCCCGAGCACCTCACACACCTGTCCTCCACCACAAAAAACCTACTCATCCTCGCCCCTGTCATATGCGCCCTATGGACAACTTTGAACTGTATTAGGCTGAGCCTGGCGCAAGAGGAGGAAGAATTAACCCTACTCAGGGCATCAGCCCACAGATCTTCATCCAGCTCCTCCCCCAGCTCCTCCTCCCACTTACCCTTTAACTCCTCCACCAAGGCCTCCTCCGCCTCCTGCAGTTCCTGATAGATCGCCGAGACCTTGCCTTCTCCGACCCATGCACCCAAAATCACCCTGTCCTGAATTCTTTGTGCTGGGAGCAGCGGAAATTCCCTCACATGCCGATCACAAACGCCCTCACTTGCATGTACCTAAAAGCACTCCCGGGAGGTAACCCAGATTTCTCCTCTAGCGCTCCTAGGCTCGCAAAAGTCCCATCGATGAATAGGTCCTCCATTCTTTTACTCCCAGCCCGCTGCCAGCTCAGAAATCCCCCATCCATCCTACCCGGAACGAACCTGTGGTTCTCTCGTATCGGGGACCAGACCACGGCCCCCACCTCGCCCCTATGTCGCCTCCACTGGCTCCAGATCTTCAGACTCGCCGCCACCACCGGACTCGTGATGTACCTTGTTGGCGGAAGCGGCAACGGTGCCGTCACAAGCGCCCCCAGACCCGTACCCACACAAGACGCCACCTCTAGCCTCTTCCACGCCTCCCCCTCTCCCTCCATTACCCACTTACGGATCATCGCCACATTGGCTGCCCAATAATAGCCACATAGATTTGGCAGCGCCAGCCCCCCCCCCGTCTCTGCTACGCTCCAAAAACACCCTCTTTACCCCTCGGGGTCTTATTCGCCCATACAAATCCCATAATACTCCTGCTTACCCGTTTAAAAAAAGCCTTGGGGATTAGGATGGGCAGGCACTGGAACACAAACAGGAACCTCGGGAGGACCGTCATCTTGACCGACTGCACCCTACCCGCCAGGGAGAGTGGCAGCATATCCCATCTCTTGAAGTCCTCCTCCATCTGTTCCACCAATCGTGTCAAATTGAGCTTGTGCAGGGCCCCCCAGCTCCTAGCTACCTGGATCCCCAGGTATCGGAAGCTCCTCTCCGCCCTCTTCAGCGGTAGCTCGTCTATCCTCCTTCCCTGGTCCCCCGCATGCACCACAAAGAGCTCACTCTTCCCCACGTTCAGTTTATAGCCCGAGAAGTCCCCAAACTCCCTAAGGATCCGCATAACTTCCGCCATCCCCTCCACTGGGTCTGCAACATATAACAACAGGTCATCAGCATATAATGACACCCAGTGTTCCGCCTCCCACCGGACCAATCCCCTCCAGTTCCTAGACTCCCTCAGTGCCATGGCCAGAGGTTCAATTGCCAGTGCAAACAACAAGGGGGATAAGGGGCACCCCTGCCTCGTCCCGCGGTGCAATCTAAAGTTCTCCGACCTCCGCCGGTTCGTAGCCACACTCGCCACTGGGGCCCTATATAACAGCCTGACCGATCTTATGAACCCTTCCCCGAACCCAAACCTCCCAAGCACTTCCCAGAAATACTCCCACTCCACCCGATCAAAGGCCTTCTCCGCGTCCATAGCCGCCACTTCCCCCTCCACCGAGGGCATCATGATCACATTTAAGAGCCTCCACACATTTGTGTTTAACTGCCTGCCCTACACAAACCCCGTCTGGTCCTCATGGATCACCTCCGTGACACAGTCCTCAATCCTCGTAGCCAGCAACTTCGCCAACAGCTTAGCGTCTAAATTGAGGAGCAAAATCGGCCTATACGATCCACATTGCAATGGATCCTTATCCCGCTTCAAAATCAACGATATCAGCGCCCGGGACATTGTCGGGGGCAGGGTCCCCTCCTCCCTCGTCTCATTAAAAGTTCTCACCTGCAACGGGCACAGCAGGTCCGCATACTTTCTGTAAAATTCAACCCGTCCGGTCCTGGGGCCTTCCCCGCCTGCATGCTCCCCAATCCTTTAACCAGCTCCTCCAGCCCAATCGGCGCCCCCAAACCAGCCACCTGCTCCTCCCCAACCCTCGGGAACCTCAGTTGGTCCAAGAATCGCCACATCCCCTCCCCCCACTCCGGGGGCTCAGACCTATACAGATCCTCATAGAAGTCCCTAAATACCTTGTTTATTCTCACCGCACTCCGCACCAGATTCCCCCCTCTATCTCTAATTCCACCAATCTCCCTCGCTGCCTCCCTCTTACGAAGCTAATGTGCCAGCATCCGGCTCGCCTTCTCCCCATACTCATATACCGCCCCCTGCATTTTCCTCCACCGCGCCTCTGCTTTTCCCGTGGTCAATAGATCAAATTCCATTTGGAGGTTTCGTCGCTCCCTAAGCAGCCCCTCCTCGGGGGCCTCTGCATAGCTCTTGTCCACCCTTAATATCTCCCCCACCAATCTCTCCCTCTCCTTCCTCTCTCTATTCTCCCTATGGGCCCGAATGGAAATTAGCTCCCCCAAAACCACCGCCTTCAGAGCCTCCCAGACTACCCCCACCTGCACCTCCCCATTGTCGTTGGCCTCCATGTATCTTTGAATACACCCCCGGATCCGCCCACACACCTCCCCATGTGCCAACAGTCCCACATTGAGGCGCCACAACGGTCGCTGGTCCCTCTCCTCCCCCAACTCCAGCTCCACCCAAGGCGGGGCGTGATCCGAGATGGCTATAGCCGCATATTCCGTTCCCTCCACTTTCGGGATTAGTGCACTACTCATTATAAAGAAATCTATCCGGGAATAGGCTTTATGGACATTGGAGAAAAAAGAAAATTCTCTGGCCACCGGCCTGGCAAACCTCCACGGAGTCACTCCCCCCATCTGGTCCATAAACCCCCTGAGCATCTTGGCCGCAGCCGGCCTCTTACCCGTCCTGGACCTGGAACGGACCAGTGCTGGGTCCAGCACCGTGTTGAAGTCCCCCCCCAATATCAAGCTCCCTGCCTCCAGATCCGGGATCCGACCCAACATATGTTTCATAAATCCGGCATCATCCCAATTCGGGGCATGTATGTTCACCAGTACCACCCGTGTCCCCTGCAACCTACCACTCACCATCACGTATCGACCTCCATTATCCGCCATAATATTCAGCGCCTCAAACGACACCCGCTTCTCCACCAGTATCGCAACCCCTCTATTCTTCGCATCCAGCCCCGAGTGAAAGACCTGCCCTACCCATCCCTTTCTCAGCCTGACCTGATCTGCCACCTTCAAGTGTGTCTCCTGGAGCATGATCACATCTGCCTTCAGTCCCTTTAAGTGCGCGAACGCCCGGGCCCTTTTGACCGGCCATTCAGGCCCCTCACATTCCATGTTATCAGCCGGTTCAGGGGGCTACCCGCCCCCCTCCCCCTGCCGACTAGCCATCCACATTTTTAGGCCAGCCACGTGCCCGTGCCTCCCGCACCCTCTAGTACCCCAGGCGGCGGACCCCCACCCCGACTCCCTCTTCTACCTCCAGCTCCACTCTGGCCAATACAGCAGCAACCCAGTTCTCTCTCTCCCGCCCCCCCCCCCCACCGCCTCCCAAGCCAGATCACCGCCCAGCCATTTTGCTCCCCCCATTACACTCCCGTAAGTCAGCTGACTCCTGCTCACCCCGGCCACTCCCGCCATCCCAACGACCCCCCAGTGTGGGAATCCCTCCACCTCCCCCTGTCGATCAATGTGCGCTCTCCTCCAGCACCAGCCTTCCCCCCCAGACCCCGCCCCTCCCTTCCTTAGCACGGGAAAAAGCCTGCACTTTCCATCCGAGCCAGCCCCACCCTCTTGGCGCAGCTCCTTCTTCTGTGACCTCGCCCCAGCTCCCCAACCCCGGGCTTCCAACCCCCCCTTCATCAGCGGGGACCTGCCCCTACAGTACCGGCGCCCACACTCTCACACAGCCCCCACATCATATCCACTCACCCCTTCCCATTTCCTCGCTTCCCAAACTGAAACCAGAAGAAGAACACCCCCAAAATACAGTAAACACCCCCCCCACAACAAACCCTCAGTTCGAGTCCAGCTTTTCAGTCTGAATAAAGGTCCACGCCTCATCTGGCGCCTCAAAATAGTGGTGACGGTCCTGAAACGTGACCCACAATCGCGCTGGCTGCAGCATTCCAAACTTCACCCCCTTCCAATGGAGAACCACCTTGGCCCGATTAAAACCAGCCCTCTTCTTGGCCACCTCCGCACTCCAGTCCTGGTAGACTCGGATCTCCGTATTCTCCCACCTGCTGCTCCGTTCTTTCTTCGCCCATCTCAGGACGCACTCTCTGTCCATAAAGCGGTGGAACCTCACCACGACAGCACTTGGCGGCTCGTTGGCTTTAGGCCTCCTTGCCAGGACTTGATAAGCCCCAACCAGCTCCAGGGGCCTCGGGAAAGCTCCTGCACCCATCAGTGTGTTGAGCACTGTAACTACATATGCCCCAGCATCGGACCACTCCACTCCTTCAGGGAGACCCAGAATCCAAAGATTCTTCCTCCTCGACCTGTTCTCCAGGTCCTCAAACTTCTCCTGCCACTTCTTGTGTAGCTCCTCGTGTGCCTACACCTTCACCGCCAGGCCCAATATCTCGTCCTCATTCTCTGAGGCCTTCTGCCGCACCTGTCGAATCGCCGCCCCTTGGGCCTTCTGGGTCTCCACCAGCTTTTCTTTTTTTTTTGTAAATATTTTATTGAACATTTTTGGTCAACCATCACAGTACATTGTGTATCCTTTACACAATAATATAACAGTATAAATAACAATGACCTGTTTTATAAACAAAGAATAAATAATATATAACAAAAACGAAAACTAAAACTAAATGGCAACTGCCTAGTCTCAGATAAACACTCTCCAAAAATATGATTTAACAGTCCAATATACAATTATTTATAGCAACGACCTATACATATTATACATATATATTAACAACCCTGAGAGTCCTTCTGGTTCCTCCCCCCCCCCACCTCCCCCCCCCCCCCCCCCCCCCCCCCCCACTGGGCTGCTGCTGCTACCTTCTTCTTTTCCATTCCCTCTATCTTTCTGTGAGGTATTCGACGAACGGTTGCCACCGCCTGGTGAACCCTTGAGCCGATCCCCTTAGGACAAACTTAATCCGTTCCAGCTTTATAAACCCTGCCATGTCATTTATCCAGGTCTCCACCCCCGGGGGCTTGGCTTCCTTCCACATCAACAGTATTCTGCGCCGGGCTACTAGGGACGCAAAGGCCAAAACATCGGCCTCTCTCGCCTCCTGTACTCCCGGTTCTTGTGCAACCCCAAATATAACCAACCCCAAGCTTGGTTCGACCTGGACCCCCACTACTTTCGAAAGCACCTTTGTCACCCCCACCCAGAACCCCTGTAGTGCCGGACATGACCAGAACATGTGGGTGTGATTCGCTGGGCTTCTCGAGCATCTCGCACACCTATCCTCTACCCAAAAAAATTTACTGAGCCGTGCTCCAGTCATATGCGCCCTGTGTAACACCTTAAATTGAATCAGGCTTAGCCTGGCACATGAGGACGATGAGTTTACCCTACTTAGGGCATCCGCCCACAGCCCCTCCTCAATCTCCTCCCCCAGCTCTTCTTCCCATTTCCCTTTCAGCTCATCTACCATAATCTCCCCCTCGTCCCTCATTTCCCTATATATATCTGACACCTTACCGTCCCCCACCCATGTCTTTGAGATCACTCTGTCCTGCACCTCATGCGTCGGGAGCTGCGGGAATTCCCTCACCTGTTGCCTCGCAAAAGCCCTCAGTTGCATATACCGGAATGCATTCCCTTGGGGCAGCCCATATTTCTCGGTCAGCGCTCCCAGACTTGCAAACTTCCCATCCACAAACGGATCTTTCAGTTGCGTTACTCCTGCTCTTTGCCATATTCCAAATCCCCCATCCATTCTCCCCGGGGCAAACCTATGGTTATTTCTTATCGGGGACCCCACCAAGGCTCCCGTCTTTCCCCTATGCCGTCTCTACTGTCCCCAAATTTTCAAAGTCGCCACCACCACCGGGCTTGTGGTGTATTTCTTCGGTGAGAACGGCAATGGGGCCGTCACCATAGCTTGTAGGCTAGTCCCCCTACGGGACGCCCTCTCCAATCTCTTCCACGCCGCTCCCTCCTCTTCTCCCATCCACTTACTCACCATTGAGATATTGGCGGCCCAGTAGTACTCACTTAGGCTCGGTCGTGCCAGCCCCTCCCTATCCCTACTACGCTGTAAGAATCCCTTCCTCACTCTCGGGGTCTTCCCGGCCCACACAAAACTCATGATACTCTTTTCGATCCTTTTGAAAAAAGCCTTCGTGATCACCACCGGGAGGCACTGAAACACAAAGAGAAATCTCGGGAGGACTACCATTTTAACCGCCTGCACCCTCCCTGCCAGTGACAGGGATACCATGTCCCATCTCTTGAAGTCCTCCTCCATTTGTTCCACCAATCGCGTTAAATTTAACCTATGCAATGTACCCCAATTCTTGGCTATCTGGATCCCCAAGTAACGAATGTCCCTTGTTACCTTCCTCAGCGGAAAGTCCTCTATTTCTCTGCTCTGCTCCCCTGGATGCACCACAAACAACTCACTTTTCCCCATGTTCAGTTTATATCCTGAGAATTCTCCAAACTCCCGAAGTGTCCGCATTATCTCTGGCATCCCCTCCGCTGGGTCCGCTACATATAACAACAAATCATCCGCATACAGAGATACCCGGTGTTCTTCTCCTCCTCTAAGTACTCCCCTCCACTTCTTGGAACCCCTCAATGCTATTGCCATGGGCTCAATCGCCAGTGCAAACAATAATGGGGACAGAGGGCATCCCTGCCTTGTCCCTCTATGGAGCCGAAAGTATGCAGAAACCCATCCATTTGTGACCACACTCGCCACTGGGGCCCTATACAACAGCTGCACCCATCCAACATATTCATCTCCAAAACCAAATCTCCTCAGCACCTCCCACAGATAATCCCACTCCACTCTATCAAATGCTTTCTCGGCATCCATCGCCACCACTATCTCCGCTTCCTCCTCTGGTGGGGGCATCATCATTACCCCTAGCAGCCTCCATATATTCGTATTCAGCTGTCTCCCCTTCACAAACCCAGTTTGGTCCTCATGGACCACCCTCGGGACACAATCCTCTATCCTCATTGCCATTACCTTGGCCAGAATCTTAGTGTCTACATTTAGGAGGGAAATAGGTCTACAGGACCCGCATTGCAGCGGGTCCTTTTCCTTCTTTAGGAGAAGCGATATCGTTGCCTCAGACATAGTCGGGGGCAGCTGTCCCCTTTCCTTTGCCTCATTAAAGGTCCTCATCAGTAGCGGGGCGAGCAAGTCCACATATTTCCTGTAAAATTCAACTGGGAATCCATCCGGTCCCGGAGCCTTCCCCGCCTGCATGCTCCTAATTCCTTTCACTACTTCCTCTATTTCAATCTGTGCTCCCAGTCCCACCCTTTCCTGCTCCTCGACCTTGGGAAATTCCAGCCGGTCCAGAAAGCCCATAATTCTCTCCCTCCCATCCGGGGGTTGAGCTTCGTATAATTTTTTATAAAATGCCTTGAACACTCCATTCACTCTCTCCGCTCCCCGCTCCATCTCTCCTTCCTCATCCCTCACTCCCCCTATTTCCCTCGCTGCTCCCCTTTTCCTCAATTGGTGGGCCAGCAACCTGCTCGCCTTCTCCCCATATTCATACTGTACACCCTGTGCCTTCCTCCACTGTGCCTCTGCAGTACCCGTTGTCAGCAAGTCAAATTCTACGTGTAGCCTTTGCCTTTCCCTGTACAGTCCCTCCTCCGGTGCCTCCGCATATTGCCTGTCCACCCTCAGAAGTTCTTGCAGCAACCGCTCCCGTTCCCTACTCTCCTGCTTTCCTTTATGTGCCCTTATTGATATCAGCTCCCCTCTAACCACTGCCTTCAGCGCCTCCCAGACCACTCCCACCTGGACCTCTCCATTATCATTGAGTTCCAAGTACTTTTCAATGCACCCCCTCACCCTAAGACATACACCCTCATCTGCCATTAGTCCCATGTCCATTCTCCAGGGTGGGCGCCCTTCTGTTTCCTCCCCTATCTCCAAGTCCACCCAATGTGGAGCGTGATCCGAAATGGCTATAGCCGTATACTCCGTTCCCCTCACCTTCGGGATCAACGCCCTTCCCAAAACAAAAAAGTCTGTTCGCGAATAGACTTTGTGGACATAGGAGAAAAACGAAAACTCCTTACTCCTAGGTCTGCTAAATCTCCACGGGTCTACTCCTCCCATCTGCTCCATAAAATCTTTAAGCACCTTGGCTGCTGCCGGCCTCCTTCCAGTCCTGGACCTCGACCTGTCCAGCCCTGGTTCCAACACCGTATTGAAATCTCCCCCCATTACCAACTTTCCCACCTCTAGGTCCGGGATACGTCCTAGCATACGCCTCATAAAATTGGCATCATCCCAGTTCGGGGCATATACGTTTAACAAAACCACCGTCTCCCCCTGTAGTTTGCCACTCACCATCACGTATCTGCCTCCGCTATCCGCCACTATAGTCTTTGCCTCAAACATTACCCGCTTCCCCACTAATATAGCCACCCCCCTGTTTTTCGCATCTAGCCCCGAATGGAACACCTGCCCCACCCAACCTTTGCGTAGTCTCACCTGGTCTATCAGTTTCAAGTGCGTTTCCTGTAACATAACCACGTCTGCCTTAAGTTTCTTAAGGTGTGCAAGTACCCGTGCCCTCTTTATCGGCCCGTTCAGCCCTCTCACGTTCCACGTGATCAGCCGGGTTGGGGGGCTTTTTACCCCCCCTCCCTTGTCGATTAGCCATCCCCTTTTTCCAGCTCCTCACCCGGTTCCCACGCAGCTGTGTCCCCCCCAGGCAGTGCCCCCCGCCCATCCCACCCCATACCAGCTCCCCCCTCTCCCCAGCAGCAGCAGCCCAATAATTCCCCCCTCCCACCACCCCCCCCCCCCCGCTAGATCCCCCACTAGCGTAGTTACACCCCCCATGTTGCTCCCAAAAGTCAGCAAACTCTGGCCGACCTCGGCTCGCACCGTGTGACGCCCCCTCCTTCCTGCTTCCCTAGTCCCGCCATGATTATCATAGCGCGGGAACCGAGCCCGCGCTTCCCCCTTGGCCCCGCCCCCAATGGCCAACGCCCCATCTCCTCCACCTCCTTTCCTCCCCCCACCACCTCCTGTGGAAGAGAGAAAAGTTACCACATCGCAGGATTAATAACATAAAACTCCTCTTTCCCCCCTTTTTACCCCCCTCTTCGCCCCCCATACTCGCCCCACCACTTTGTTTCAAACGTTCTTTTTTTAATAACCCGCTCATTCCAATTTTTCTTCCACGATAAAAGTCCACGCCTCATCCGCCGTCTCAAAGTAGTGGTGCCTCCCTTGATATGTGACCCACAGTCTTGCCGGTTGCAGCATTCCGAATTTTATCTTCTTTTTGTGAAGCACCGGCTTGGCCCGATTAAAGCTCGCCCTCCTTCTCGCCACCTCCGCACTCCAGTCTTGGTATACGCGGATCACCGCGTTCTCCCACTTACTGCTCCGAGTTTTCTTTGCCCATCTAAGGACCATCTCTCTATCCTTAAAACGGAGGAATCTCACCACTATGGCTCTAGGAATTTCTCCTGCTCTCGGTCCTCGCGCCATCACTCGGTATGCTCCCTCCACCTCCAGCGGACCCGCCGGGGCCTCCGCTCCCATTAACGAGTGCAGCATCGTGCTCACATATGCCCCGACGTCCGCTCCCTCCGCACCTTCAGGAAGACCAAGAATCCTTAGGTTGTTCCTCCTCGCGCTGTTCTCCAGCGCCTCCAGCCTTTCCACACATCGTTTATGGTGTGCCTCGTGCATCTCCGTCTTCACCACCAGGCCCTGTATGTCGTCCTCATTCTCGGCAGCCTTTGCCTTCACGACCCGAAGCTCCCGCTCCTGGGTCTTTTGCTCCTCCTTTAGCCCTTCGATCGCCTGCAATATCGGGGCCAACAGCTCCTTCTTCATTTCCTTTTTGAGTTCGTCCACGCAGCGTTTCAAAAACTCGTGTTGTTCAGGCCCCCATATTAAACTGCCACCTTCCGACGCCATCTTGGTTTTTGCTTGCCTTCCTTGCCGCTGCTCTAAAGGATCCACCGCAATCCGGCCACCTTCCTCTCCTTTTTTCATCCGTATCCAGGGGGGATTCCCTTCTGGTTCACCGCACAGTACTTTTAGCCGTTAAAATTGCCGTTGGGGCTCTTATTAAGAGCCCAAAAGTCCGTTCCACCGGGAGCTGCCGAAACGTGCGACTCAGCTGGTCATCGCCGCACCCGGAAGTCCTCCACCAGCTTTTCGATCGACACCTTCATTGGCGCCAGCATTTCTGCTCTCAGCTCCGCAAAGCAGTTTTTAAGGAACTCTTGCTGCTCCCGCGCCCACTGCGCCCACGCTGCTTGATCTCCACCTGCCGCCATCTTGCTTTTCCTCCCCCGCTCTCTTCGCTGCTCCAAAACCACTTTTTAGGTCGCTCCACTCCTGGTCCACTCCATACAGTGCTGGGGGAACCTTACTATCACCTTCCCACACTGGGAACCGTCGTACAAGTGCCGCTGGGGCGCCTCAAAAGGGCCCAAAAGTCCGTTCTTGGCAGGAGCTGCCAAACGTGCATAGCCACAACTGGAAGTCGTAGAATGGCATCTTGACCACAGGAGGCAGTTGAGATGGATCATCCACTCGGCACTTCTAGCTGAAAGATGTTGCAAATGCTTCAAGTTATGCGCAGTGAATGTTACTTATCAGCTGAAGCCTGAATGTTGTCCAAGTCTTGCTGCATGCATGAGATGTTAAACAGAGGTTCACTCTGTAGTTTAAGTGGATTTGAATGATCCCATAGTACTTTTCTGAAAATGTTACAATGCTTTTAGAGGGAGTTCCATATATTTGAAACTGCGACAGTGAACAAAGTTCAAAGGTCATCTAAATACAGGAGCTACAGGAGGAGGTCAGGGGATGTGGTCAGTAACTCACCTCCTGACTCCCCAAAGCTTGTCCACCTTTGCCTGAAGGGATGTGTAAAGTTGTCACACTCCCAAATGATTTTCCGCCCTGCTGCGCCACATTTCTGCCCCGACCGGCAGGCGGGATTCTCCGTTACGCCAGCCAGTCAATGGGGTTTCCCATTGTGGGCCAGCCCCACGCCATCGGGAAACCCCCGGGCGCCGGCATAACGGAGAATCATGCGGCGGTGAATCCCGGCCCATGGGTTGCTTTCTACTTTGAGGGGGAGAGCTGACTGGTGGTGATTTAACCTGAGGATCACCACACCTCAGGCGAGGGGCAAGGTTGAGAATAACCTCAGCCAGTATGGGAATTGAACCCACGATGCTGGCCTTGCTCTGTATCACGAACCAGCTGTCTAGCCAACTGAGTTAAACAGCACTTAGTTAGCTAATGCTTTGTTGGTACTCCATCCACTACATTAAACATTTATTCCTTCCACTACCAGTGCACAGTGGCAACAATGATGAACATTTTCTACAAGATGCACTGCAGCAATGGACCATGTTCCTTTGATGGCACCTTCCAAACTCACAACCACTGTTGCTAAGAAGGACAAGGGGAGTAGACCAATGGAAACAGCACCACCTGCATGTTCCCCTCTAAGTCTCACAGAATCCTGCAACTGTATATACATTCATTCACTGTCACTGGGCCAAAAATCTGGAACACCCTCCCAAAAGTACTGTGGGTGTACTGACACTACATCGACTGCTGCAGCTTAAGAAGGTGACTCACCGCCACCTTCTGAAGGGGAATTCGGGATGAGCAACAAATGCTGACGTTCCCAGTGATGTCACATCCCAGCAATTGAGTTCAAAAATGGGCAGAATCGTATTGCAGGGCCAGGCAGCTTTCCCCCACACTCAGCAAAGCTGGTGTGGACCAGTTTGCCTCTGCAGCCAAAACGCGCTGCGAGGGAGCTAAATTGGCTGCCAGTGGGACTTCTGTCCCTCATTGGGAGGAGTTCCTATCCTTGGAAGCTGCTGGCCAGTTCGGAAAGGCAAATTGGAAAAAAGGTAGTGGGGGTACTATCTTAAGGGGCTGACCCTGATATGTAAAGGGAACCCCCTGAAGATAGTCCTCCCACTTTCTTCCTACCCATTTAAAATATATTTTTAAAAAGACAGCCTGTCCACTGCGCCCGACTGCCCATGCCAACTGTGTTATCGTATAGGCAATATTATTGGTGCCTATCCGCTATATTTAATTAAATAATCACGGGTCAATTGAGCTTTTTAGATTGCTGATTTCAGAGTCTGTCCACCTCCCATGTTATTAAACACACTGAGCGGGACAAATGTAAAATCCAGTCCAATATCTCTAAAACGCAGCATTTCCTCAAGGCCAGTAGCACGGGTTCAATTCCCATGCGGGCTAAGGTTATTCATGAAGGCCCTGCCTTTTTAACCTTGCTCCTCACCTGAGGTGTGCCTGTTCTTTAGGTTAAATCACCACCAGTCAGCTCTCCCCCTCAAAGGGGAAAGCAGCCTGCGGTCATCTGGGACTACGGCGAATTTACTTTTTAGAATATAGAAATACTAATCTATCATTAAATGTATGCAACTGTTAAAGTATATTTGTGTCCAGTATTCTGTGCTACAGGTGACTTTAGGATAATACTTCCTCTCATGATTCTGCTCCTGAAAAATAATCATGTGGATCTGCAAGGCAAACATAAGCATGGAAGAACAGCTGCCTCAAAGAGAAAATGCATGAAAACTAATGGTAAAATATAATGGACTAGACTAACTCATCTTCCAGTAGCCCACATTAGAATTCTCCCTCTATGTACCCAAACAGGCGCCGGAATGTGGCGACTGGGTGCTTTTCACAGTAACTTCATTGCAGTGTTAATGTAAGCCCACTTGCGACAATAAAGATTATTTAAAAAAATTATATTGTTAAATTTGTAAAGAAACAAATATTTCATTCAATTTGGGATTAGTGAATTTCAGGGCAAGGCACCTGACAATACTTTGTTTTAAATCAAAGAAAAATTCGTCAGTGGCGCAGTAACCAATAAAAAATAATTTTTGTTGGAGATAATGAATATTCTAAATAGACTTAATTGTTTGGTAATTGTTTTTTCCATTTTGCCAGTTTCAAGCACAGTTCAAATGCACTTTGACCTCGAGCCGAATGCTGCTGACAGAGAGTCAAGTCACGCAAAGGACTGCATTATTTGGAGATAGCCACCAATTCAGTTCAGATGAAAACCTGGTCTGTCTGTAACCGCATAGAATTCTTTGACCAGATCAAAAAAAAAATGTTATTAAAAATGCTCTTTTGTAAAGATGAATAGTTAGATTTTGTATCATGTTGAAAATCTGAATTGTTATGAGCAAACAGTGGAAGTGAGAGCATTGTAAATTGGAAGATAAACTGAAACGAACAGCGATAATCCCAGAATCCCTTATCTTCACTCGCCTTCACATGGCATCTTTAGTATACTTGAACAACGAGCTGAATGTGTTCTATTTATGGTTACCACCCGGCAAAAGCCTGCTGGGATTGAATGGCTGAGTAATACTGCAGATGCACATCTGTGAGAAGCTTTTTAAAGCTGGTAAATTATGATTGATGAACCCAACAATCATGTAACATTATCTGGGACATTCACTGCCTCTGTCCTTTGGTGACATCATAGAGGTCAGACAAAAATCATGTTAGCATTGAATACTCTGCTTTAATAAGGTTAAATGAATAAGTCTCTGGGAAATGTCTAGCCACATGCAGTTTGGAAAAGCGGCTACTTGCAGTTTATCCAGTGCAGCAGTCATTTCACAAGAATCAGATATCATTCTTACCATCCTGTTAATGCGGACAAAATCCTCTGGCTTCTTTGCCCAAATTGGAAGCTCAACATCAAAAACAACAGTACCATCTTCTCTGATTCCAAGGTTATAGCTGTTACTGTTCACAAACATTTCGGGTAAATAGTAGAATTCTGGGATTAACTCCTGGTTAAGAAAGAGAGAAAAGAAAACAAATATTTTTAAAATCATATTTGTTGAGAAACAAAATTCAAGATTTCTTTCTCGAACTTCATTACAATTATCATTATTTTTAGGCAATGATGGGCTCAGCACCAAGTCTGAGGATTAGATATGATTAAAATTATAACAATTATGCAAAACAGCACACAAGTTGTCTTACCTGCTGCATGGATTTGTGCAATGAGGCATAATATGTTACATTGTGTTACACTGTAAATTTTGTACTTCAAATCTCAATTATAAACCCCCGCCATCTCCAATGTAAAACATGCCACTGATGTAACTAAATAATAATATGGGCCCGGTGTTACCTCTTCCTCAGGGAATGAAGCGTTGTGCTCTTCCTCATTTCCTTTGTTTTCCCCTCATAGGTTGCTGGAGCTTATGGATCTGCATCCCATTCAACCCGCCCCGCCACTGATAAAGTTTTACAGCCGAGGTATCCTCGCTCATCTCGACCTGTCACCCAGCATTTTGACTGACATGTTCCACCTCCTCACTGTCTTCCTATTTTCTCTATTCCCTCTTAATCGTCATCTTTTTCCTTTATCCCCAATATTCCTCTTCCTCCTCTTCCCCGCCCTTCGCTCGTCAGAGTCCAGCCAGCTTGAATTGAATATTGCATTTGGTCGCAAATCTGCGTGCATTGCCACGCATGAGGCTTCAATTAAGATGCTATATCAATAATAATTAATACCTGAACATGATTTCAAGGCTATCATCTAATTTCAAGATTCAGGCAATAATAAATAATCTTAGACCACCTATTGTTTATAAAATCGTCCCAATATTTTCAATGTAAATGCTCTTCCTGGTATTAGTGTTTACTTACAAAAGATTTACAGATCAAGATTAGCCATGTAAAATGGCTAACTCCCGATTAGAATGGCCAAACCCCGATTTAAAATGGCGAACGGAAGAGGCTGATGGGAAAATCAGCCAACAGGACTCAAACAGACAGCTGCAGGTAAAACAGTGTATTCGCCTCTGGGGAAGCCAGACCGAATCGATACCTGCAGCCATCAACATAGCGACACCCCAGCCATCTGCATATTAATCAGCAATCCCCGGGAACAACTGATACAAAATAGAAACACAAAGCCAACCCAGACCTTTCGGCGCCAGCAGGAGCTGACACAAAGAGACCAAGTCCAATCACTTGGAACCAGGTACAAGGTCCGCCCCGAGAGGCGGGAAGCCCCTGGGGACTATAAGAATAGGGGCCAAGTTCAAATCGACCCTTGTCCTCCCGGCTGCACCCTTCTTCACTCTCGCCAACAACAGCCGAAAGAAACGTAAGTCTTACTCCAACGATCGCTACCAGATAGACACTCTTGACTATCGACCTGTACCAGCTTTGAATCCCGCAGGCTCAGAACCCATACGAAAGGCCATTCGTTTCCTTGACCTGGTGGGCCATTTCCAAAGTTAAGTATTGGCCTGTTAGTTGTAGGAAGTAGCTTAGAAGTAGAATTAATGTATAAGTATTAATTGCTGTATATAATAAATGAGCGTTGATTTAACTCTTACTAAGCGGTGTGTTGGATTATTAATCATTACTCGGACTTGAACCACGTGGCGGTATCAGAAAGATACCTGGCGACTCAAGAGCAAAGGTGACAGAATAAGAGCAATTAAACTAAGGCTAAAACGAGCAACATTTTGGCGACATCCTGACGGGACCTGATCTAGAAGTGGAAAACCACTCCGGGAGAACCCAAGAAATTTGAATTAGAAACCCAATTGGAAACAGAAAACCACAAGTGTTCAAGCAGTTCTGATCAATAGTCATAATTCGGAAGCGCGTGTATGCATGCGTAACTAACAGGGCTATAAGGTAAAACTGATAGATTTTTGTTGCGTCAAAACTGTCGGAAGTCTGTATTTTTGGAAAGTAGCGAAAGCCGTACCGGCATTTACAACACCGCCTTAGCCCCCTGTTCCAAATTTAGAAGAAGCAGTCGGATAGGAATAAGATGGCCATGCAGGCAATGCAGCGCCTCATGAACCCTGAGGAATTTGCGGTCGTAGCGACCAGCAGCAGTAGAGTGGGACAGTGTCCCATTTGGGAGGAGAAAATCCGGAAATATCTCAAGGGCAAAGGATGGCCCCTGTGGAATGATTTCTGCGATAATGAGGAATCAGGTCCCGGAAGTATAGGGCATACTTGGTGGGACAACCTGAGCGAGATACATAAAAAGAGCTTGGGAAAAGCTCGCAAGCCGATGGCAATCATGTCCTGTTTGGCACAGTTGCGAGGCACAGAGGAGGTCGTCAAGACGCTCCGCAAAGAAGTTGAGGGCCTACATTGGACGAGTAAAGTCGATGTAAGCAAAGTTGAGAAAGAGAATTTAGAATTAAGGAGGAAATTGGCAGCAAAGGATGAAGAGGTGGCTGACGCCAAACGGGGTCACCAGTCTTGTCTGCCGCATTTAAGCAGTTTCCAGTCGCAGTATGAAAAGGCCTATCAGGACACGCAACGTGCAGTCCTGGTAAGAAGAGAGACAGAAAAACAGGTAGAGACGCTACAGAAACAGTGTAGCGATCTAAAAGCAGCATTAAGAGCACTCCACGCTGCCACCACAGAACAAAGACAGAGCATCATAGATCATGCAAAGTGCCGGAAGCAGATTGCAGAGCTGCAATCACTGCTTTCTGTTCAGAAAGGTTTTCAGGAAACCTTTGGGGAATAGTTAGACCAGGACGACGGCCCTGATTGGGAAGAGTTACAAGAAACAGCGCAGAGATATGTTCAGGGAACATGTGCGCAGGGAAAGACCCAAAAGAGAAAAGCATCCCAACCCCCCACACAGCAGGTAGTTCAGGCTCCAATGAACCCTGTAACCACCCTCCGCACAGCCACACCGGACGATGCAGAATATCTATATTCCACCCCCTTAACAGTGACCCAATTACGGGACGCGTGCGAGAAGATCACACCGTTCCTCCCCAGCTCAGACCCCCACGATTTCTGCCACAGTTAGACGTCAGGCGAACATGTACGGCCTGGACGAGAGAGAGCATATAAAGCTCATGGTTTTAAGTTTAGATCCGTCGGTAGCAGCAGCCCTTCCCGACCCACAGAATGTAGGAGGAGGCACCCTTGCAGAAATGCATACCGCGATCCTGGATGCGATCGGGTATAACCGCGGTGAACCCGTAGCTGGCCTCAATAAATGCAGGCAGAAGAAATCTGAGCACTCCACAGCGTTCGCTGGACGCCTGTGGATTCACTTCGCAGCAGTCTTCGGAAACGTAGAGCGTGCCCATTTGTCCCCAGCCAACATGGCCAAATGGACCCGCACCCTTATCTCCCATGCCACAGATGCAGGGCAGAAAGCCTGTACTAGTTATGATCCCTCAGAGGAGGCCCATAACGAGAAGTGGGTAGTTAAAAGATTGTCCCGCGTTTGGGAGCAATCTGTTCAGAGTAAACCCATAGTTAAAAATACCGAAGAAAAGCAGGCCGCCGCAGACATGGAGGCAGTAAAAGCAACACATTACAACCCCGCCTGGGTAAATGAGGGAAAGAATAGCCCCCCACCCAAGTCATTAGAGTGTTACAACTGCGGACAGTTGGGACATTTCGCCAAAGAGTGCAATGCCCCTAAAAAGCCACAGAGAGCCCAACAGACAGGCACTCTGAGTAAGAAAAAGACAGAGCCCATCCATAGCGTAAGCGCCCGTTCGGATCAGATGGACTTGACCGGAACGGACTGACAGTGTACGGGCTCCCGTGTACACGTCTGTGACACCCTTTGGGATAGGTAAGGACGACCCGTAGTTGCAGCGAAAATTCGGGGACAGCCTATCGAATTTTTCTGGGACACAGGAGGGTCCCGCACCACCATAAATTCCTCCACTCTATTTCAAAAAGACACGTGGCCCACTACAGCCACAATCACCCTCAGCGGCTTTACAGGCCACTCACAGCAGGGACACATCACAGCCCCTGCACCCATTCAAATTGGTATCACCACCACCAAGCACCCCGTGGTTTTAGTAGACCTACCCCACCCAGCAGAACACATTCTGGGAATTGATTTCATCAATTCCCACAACTTATCATTCGATCCAGTGAACCAGTGTGTCTGGAAGATGGCAAAATCCGCTAGAGCCCCCGCAACGCTCAACATAGGCGAATATATGAACAAAATTAGCGCCGTAGGCGAATTTTGGTTCAACCCGACCACGCTCAGTACGGACAAGCAGGTTAGGGCAGTCCTGCAAAAGAACAGGGCAGCATTCGCGACCCACAAGCACGACTGTGGACGGATGACTGGCTCCGTACAAGTAACAGGACCTGACCCTAGACCCCCAAAACAGTACGGATTTCCCCTAGAGGCAGAGGGAGAAATCTCAAAAGTAATAGAGAGCTTATTAGAGCAGGGCGTACTTAGATCAGTAGACTCCACTAATAATGCCCCGATTTGGCCAGTGAGAAAGCCCGATGGATCATGGCGACTGACCATTGATTATCGGGAGCTCAACAAAGTCACCCCCGCAGCAGCCCCCACCGTAGCAACAAGTCCCTAGACCATGCTCAAGCAGGGACTCAATTCCCGCTACTTCACGGTTTTGGACGTCAGTAATGGATTCTGGTCCATTCCATTGGCAAAGGCGTGCCAGTACAAATTTGCCTTCACCTTTAAAGCACAGCAGTACACGTGGACATGCCTGCCTCAAGGATTCCACAACTCCCCCTCCATTTTCCACCAACAGCTGGCAAATGGATTAGCAAAATTCTCTCGCCCCGAATGTCTGGTACAGTATGTAGACGACCTACTACTGCAAACAGACACCAAGGAAGAGCACATTGGGCTTCTGTTCGAACTCCTGGAATTGTTACATTCAATTGGTTATAAAGTCAACCCAAAAAGGCCCAGATTTTGGAAGAAAAAGTGGTATATTTGGTAACAATTATCACGCACGGTTAACGCGAGAGTGACCATAAAAGAATTGACTCGATTGCTCAATTGCCCCTTCCCCAGAACGTTTCAGCCCTCCGGTCGTTTTTAGGGCTGGTTGGCTACTGCCGAAACCACATTGACGGTTTCGCCAGCAAGGCAGCGCCCCTCTCAGACCTCCTAAAGGGAGCCCCCTGGGAATGGCTTCCGCAGCATACGGATGCTGTGGACTCTTTAAAAAAGGCACTCATAGCAGCCCCCGCACTACAAGTTCCAGACCCGCTTTCCCCTTACGCCATAGAGGTAGCGACCACAGACCGCACCCTTTCGGCTGTGCTCCTGCAGGAATGGCACGACCAGTTCAGACCCGTAGCTTACGCCTCCCGACTTTTAGATGCTGTGGAGCAGGGATTTTCAGCCTGTGAGAGGCACCTGCTCGCAGTTTTCTGGGCAGTTCAGTACTTTTCATATATTACCGGACTGAACCCCATCACAATTCTGACCGAACACACTCCCACCCAACTTTTACTGGACGGATGGTACATTATGCCAAATAAGAGCAGCCAGATGGAAACACATCGTCCCGCATAGGAATCTAATGAAGCTGACTCCCTCTCAAAACAAAAAACAGGGGAGTAAAAGTAAATAGAAGATTAAGGTAAAAGCGTAACAGATGGATTCCTGTAGAAAAAGGAATTCAGGAGGGTGGAAAAGAAATGAAAAGTTTCAAATGTTTTCACTGTGTTGGTGGTTGAAGAAAAGCACTGGGAAGGCTGATGTGGTAAAACAGGATAAGACAGTGGGGTTTGTTGAAGTGGTAAAGGAAAGCCCAAGTGAAGGAGGTGCAATTTGTCGTGGAAATCATAATAAAGACAAATTCCTCGAGGTTTGATTTAAGGAAATTTATTTACACAAATATATTTGCGGAGAGAGAATGTTCCAGCTGCAAAAGCTAGTGCACTGCACTCTGAGATTTGATTGAAGACAGCATGTTTTATAGTTTGAAGTAAACAGCCATGTTTATATTAAATAGACCTTGGAAAGTACGTAAGCTGAAATACGTAGTACGTATGTTCTTGCCCTTGGCTAAAAACAATTCGAGTACACATTTTGTTATCTTTCAGAGGACAATGTGTTTTCATAATAAGGCCAAGACCAGAATATTTCAGCATTTTCGCTAAAAAGCAGTGTTAACTATAGTCAAGCATTTCCCACCATGCTCCTAAATTGGCAACTCATTAATTTCCCTTCCACATACAGACAGTGGAATAGTTCCTGTAGTTTGGAGGGTGGCTAATGTAACTCCACTATTTAAAAAGGGAGGTCAAGAGAAAGCAGGGAATTATAGACCAGTAAGCCTGACCAGTAAGCAATTGTGGGGAAAATTCTAGAATCCATTATCAAAGATTTTATAGCAGAGCACTTGAAAACAGTGGCAAGATTGGACAGAGAAGGGAAAATCATGCTTGACAAATCTACTAGAATTCTTTGAGGATGTAACTCGTAGAATTGATGAAGGGGAGCCAGTGGATGTGGTGTATTTGGACTTTCAGAAAGCTTTTGACAAAGTCCTGCATAAAAGATTAGCGTGTAAAATTAAAGGCATGGGATTGTAGGGGAGTGTATTGAGATGGGTAGAAAACTGGTTGGCAGACAGGAAACAAAGAGTAGGAATTAACAATTTTTCAAATTGGCAGGCAATGACTAGTGGGGTACCGCAGGGATCGGTGCTAGGACCCCAGCTATTCACAATATATGTTAATGATTTAGATGAGGGAACAAAATGTCATATTTCCAAATTTGCATAAGACACCAAGTTGGGTGGGATGGTGTGCTGTGAGGAGGGTGCAGAGTTCCTTCAGTGTGATTTGGACAAGTTGAGTGTGTGGGCAAATGAATGGCAGATACAGTATAATTTGGATAAATGTGAGGTTATCCACTTTGGTAGCAAAAACAAGAAGGCAGATAATTATCTGAATGGCTATAAATTAGGAGAGGGAACATGCAACAAGACCTGGGTGTCCTCGTACACCAGTCATTGAAGGTGAGCATGCAGGTGCAACAGGCAGTAAAGAAGGCAAATGATATGCTGGCCTTCATTGCGAGAGGATTTGAGTGCAGGAATGGGGATGTCATGCTGCAATTGTACAGGGCCTTGGTGAGGCCACACCTGGAATATTGGATGCAGTTTTGGTCTCCTTATCTGAGGAAGGTTGTTCTAGCTATAGAGCTAGTGCAGCGAAGGTTTACCAGACTGATTCCTGGGATGGCAGTACTGACATACGAGGAGAGACTGAATTGGTAGGATTATATTCACTGGAGTTCAGAAGAATGAGCGGGGCTCTCATAGAAACCTATAAAATTCTAACAGGACTGGACAGGGTTGATGCAGGAAGGATGTTCCCATTGGTGGGTGTGTCCAGAATCAGGGATCACAATCTGAGGATACGGGGTCAACGATTTAGGACAGAGATGAAGAGAAATTTCTTTACCCAGAGAGTGGTGAGCCTGTGGAATTTGTTACCACAGGAAGTAGTTGGGTCCAAAACATTGTATGGTTTCAAGAAGCAGTTAGATATAACAGTCAGGCCAAAAGAGATCAAAGGATATGGAGGGCAAGAGGGATTAGGCTATTGAGTTGGATGATCAGCCATGATCGTAATGAATGGGGGAGCAGGCTTGAAGGGCCGAATGGCCTCCTCCTGCTCCTATTTTTTTCTATGTTTCTATTTAGTACCTCAGCCATGTTCTCTATCTCCATGTGTTAAACTCCTTTTTGGTCTCTAATTGGTATTATTCCTCCTTTTACTACTGCTTTACTATTTATATACTTTTGTGTTAGCTGCCAGTCACTTCTCATTTCTCTCTTTGCCTCTCTCACTTTCTTTCCACTTCTTTTATGAACTTTCAACATTCAGCCTGGTTCTCATTTGTGTGAATCAGCCTGACATCTGTCATATACACCTTTTTTCTGCGATATTAAAAATGTTAAAAGGAAGTTTGGATCATATGTTTTGCAACAACAGTCTCATGAATCATAGAATATGATTGATGGTCTTAAATTGTTAGTGAAGAAATGTTTGTTACAAAAATGATTTCACAAATAAAGTTTCCCTGCCTAGTACTTTAAAAAAAAACACAAAATAAATTTATTGCAGTTTGTACACCTCCAAAGTCCAAGAATTTAAAATTAAGTTTTCATTATTTGTATTCTGCAAACATTGACAATTTAAATGTTCAGGAAAGGATTAGTTTACATTGGCATAAAGTGAATTACTATTGATTTTTGTTCCTCTTGAATTCTGTTAGATGTAATTTAAACAATGTCATTGACACTGGAAGACTAGATAACAAAAATATCTTATTTGGGTGTGTGACGTCCATCACACTGTCTAATCTTCACCTGACAGTTTGGGCAATTTCTTAGAGAGGAGCGAGGAAAAGGTTAAAAGGTGTGAATAGAGGGAATAGTGGGGGGTGGCCAGGGTGGATGGGAACACCAATGCCGCAGCTTGCAAGGCCGCCAATCAGCTGCGCACGCCGCTGACTGTCCATTATGAGCTTTGGGTCACAGGTCGTATGGGTGTCCCCCCCAGGGCACTGCCCCAGGTACCCTCTGGCCCTAGCCGACCCATCAGCCATATTGGCACGCTCCAGCGCAACCAGTGCCATCCTGTTGGCTGGGATGTTGTGTGGGGAATGAAGTGTGTATATGCGGCTGCAGCTTTTTGGCTTGTGAGTGTCAACCGCGAATCCGGCACCGTTTCTCATTGGAATCGATTCCACATGGCTGAATCGGTCCAGGTGTAATGCCAGGTTTGCTGTTGTGGAAGCCCACGAATCGTGCCCTGGTGTCAACACTTTGGGCATGATCCGAGCCAGCGGACCCTCCCATATCATGTTCGGGCTTGGGCGAGGTCGGGGATTCTTTTGGGGGCCTCGAAGATCGGACGTCATTTACAAATGGCGCACTCTAGATACAATGGGGAGTTTCGGCGAATGGAGTTCCCCATTGTAAAAAACAGGGTTATGTGCAAACTTGGCCGCGCGATGCCCGTTCAGGTCGCTTATTCAAAGCGAGTTGCGTTGAATAGCCACGTGTTTCCCGGCGCTGCAGGTACTGGGGAACACGCGGCTATACGTGCTCACTCGGGGCCTTTGTTTCCTTTTGGGAAGACCGCGCCCTCAGTCTCAGGAAGCAGAATCCCCCCCGCTTGTTTTGCAATGGTAATAATGATAAAACTGTCACTGTTGCAGTGAAATCATTGCTTCATTGAAACGGACAGCAAGTTCTAGAGTCTGCATTTCCGCTGAATAACAAGTAAATTCAGAAGTTGCTGTCAGTGATTCTTTGCTTCTCTAGAGGGTGCGCTATTGAAGATCTCCCAGACTGCAATCAATGGGAAAACTCAAGTACGTCCACTCTTATGCGATTAAGTCTTGCTGTAAAAACTCTGAAAAAGTTACACCTTTTGAATAAAATGTAACTGGGTACATAAACAGTGTACTAAATTCATAATTACTGCTCAACCCTTGTTGGTCCTAAAAAGCTAATTTTACACATATGGAATGTTAAATTTCTCCATAATGGTACAGTTATGGAAAAAGAAATAGATGTTTTTTCATTTTTGGAAGTTTACCTCTATTGTAGTTTCTACCTTACTACAACTGTAATCATTTCATTATTTCAAAATCTAAATTAAAAAGGGAAGGATCTTAAGTGTTTTTAACTTCCAGGCTTGGTGTGGGGAAGACTTTAATCTAAATGGCTGCTTTGCTGCTTGCTCACATTGCTGCTGCCACATGCCAAGACGTTCCCTTGACTTGGCTCCAGCTTTAATGTACCGTTGGGAAGGGAAAACTACACCACAGAGATTCTTAGATCTTTGTAGGCAGTATTCTTTTAGGTCAGTAGTAAGTGCCCTTACTTTGCCACTGATCTCAAAATCGCAGTCATTGTGTTTAACCTATTCTGCAACTCCAGAATTATTTTGTTATCCTATTGTGGATACAAAAATACATTTAAACTCTGAAGCCTTGGGTTCCAATATTGAAATTTTGGTGTATATATCTTTTAGCACTCAGTAGACAGTGAGTCTTTTTCAAATCTATTCTTTTAATTATGTCGTAGAACTTCTAAAGTTTCTGCTCAGGTTTTCACGTATTACTCAACACAATCATTTGTTGCTTTCTGACTGGAAGTCATAACATTGGTCACAGGATTCTAAAAGCTGCTTTGATACACAAGTGAATAAGTGGTAAAGCCAAAAATGGGACTTTTCTTGCAAGCTATTCTGATAGTCTGAAGAACTCACACTGTCATCCATTGCAAGCTATTTAACTAATCACATCATAAATTATTTACACATGGTTTATTTGTGCTCTCTCACCTATCAGTACTTTCACTTGTTCGACTTTAGTGGTTATGCACCTCCCAGTGTTCAAAGGTTAAGTACAATTCTTACTGCTGAAATTGTGTCTTATTTGAATTAAACAATTTGAAAACCTCTTGGTACACTATACACTAACATGATACAGCTCTTTTAAAAACAAGCAACGTGAAGCTCCGATTTCTCAAATCCTAGCAACTGATTAAATTTACCAGATTACATTGTTACAAACATTAAGGCACTGCAATGTGTAACATGATCAAAACGGATGACACTCTCCTTGAAATCTGACTCTATATAGGTTTTCCTGGGTCACGGAGGTATAATAATGCAAAAAAAAAATCACTACAGTCGCTAAAGCAACCAATTAAATTTGATACGTCAGCCCTGTAAAGCGTCAGGGATGTGATCCAGAAAAGACATTCTTATAGTTAGGCATAAGATATTTTCCTCCAGCCTTCCTAAAAATGCTTTATTTTCCAGTATTTCAATACACAGAAGCAAAGCATAGTTTGTTTAAATTAATGGAGGTAATGTAAACTTTTCTGACTAATAATGCAATTATATTCATTGGCATAGCTTTAATTAAAATTCATCCAAGAAGTGTGAAATAAGACAAAACTCGAGTTAAGGCGCGCATTCTGCATGCAGTCTTATGTAATACCAAGATGAAATTTTTAAAACACAAGCTGCTCCCAAATCTTACTGTCCCAAATTCGAAGTTTGGATGAGGCTGGGGTGGCGGAGATAAATATAATGTAAGTAAAGTCATTTAGCAAGTTATTGGATAGTGACACATTAGACCCTTTAGACAAACTTAACGGACTTTAGCTAGCAGTTGTTACTACCGAATTCATCAAAATTGTACTGTTTTTAAACTGCTTCCCCTGTAAAGTTTGAATTCCACTGTTATTGCAAGAGTGCTGCACAGTGAAATGAAATCCAAGACATACGTTTCCACTTTTCTAATGTAATTCACTGCATGCTTTTAAAAATACCATCTTTTCTAGTTCTTGATCCCTTAGCGTCCATTAATTCTGGAAATGGACTGACCAATCATTCAGAAATCCTGCCCATTAACTGTATTAATTTACCCTAGTTTAATGGCATTTTGTCAAACTTGTGAGGCCTGCAAAGCCTTTTGAGAACACACAGTGGTTACTTTGAACAGTTTTTATTAAATAAAGAAAAGAAGTCTGGACAGTGATTCCTTTGCTTGTCACTACATTTTAAAAAATCAGTGTGAAGCCAACTGGACTAGCTAAGGTCTTTTCCGGGTGACTTGTTTCCTGAAAGGTCATCTTACTAACAACCACTCTTTTCCCAGCTTGCTCTCATTACCACAGGAGGGGGCCAGGATTAATAAAGAAAGATTGTAAAACAGAGATTCTTGACCAATTTTGGGGTTTGCAAGATCACATATCAAACATTTCTCAGGATCACATGCCCAAATCACCTGTATATTTAACACATATAATCATACAATCTGTGTATACACATATGCTTTAATGCATTTTTGCTTGCAAAATTACTTCTACTCCCCCTCCCCGCCCCAAAAATACATAAGAGAACAGACAGACACAAGTGACCTTATTTTATTTAAATGAGTTTCATTGAAATACAACATCACTGGGTCCAAGTTGCCAATGGTGAGAAAAAATGGCTTAAATGAACAGGCTGCATTTATGTCATTAATGGTTAATTAACTGCCCTGGGCCAATGTAACAAGCACTGGGTTGAACCACAACAATGTGACACACTGAGGACGAATGCCATTCCTGCTGTGTTTAATTGTAGTGAGACAAACATTAAGTCAACACCAGCAGAACCATTGTCATACTGTACCTCGCTTGTTTGTATCCATGTTATTAATGACAACCATGTTAATTAACTTTGTTCAGGCACATATCTTAGCCAACAATTTGGGAGCAACATACAAAGAGAGAGACTACAGCAAACATACTTCATTCAAATTTATTTTTTGCTGACTTCATGAGCAGAATCTCTGCCCAAATTCAGGGCAAGTACAGAAGCAAGCAGTTGTGAAGATTCATGCACTGACCGGTATGCTGGCACTACCCTAATCCTGGGCCATTTTCCTGGATGTGGAATCGGAATGGCGGGTATCCAGTGAAGGGAAATTAATTGGCCTTAATCAGTCATTTATAGAAGCAGATTGCAATTTTCCAGTTGGCCTCTAGGCCAAGGTTGGCATTAGGAACTGGGCCAGTTGTTTGGAGACAGCCTCCCGGTGGTGGACTGGCAAACAGTCCTCCAGGCAGGCTTCAAGGCCCTCAATTGCTTTCCTGCTTCTGCTTTGGTTGTGTCAGTATCACAGACTAACATCTGTATCCCACCAAGGGGATATGGTTTATATAGTTAGAACTAGTTAAACCAGACATGGCCTGCTGATATGTTAGTCCCAATAATGAAATACTTAGAAATGGAAATAATCTAGAGATGGGTCTTGAAGATTCACTAATGTCTTTTGGGGAAAGAAATCTGCTGTCCTTACTTGGTCTGACCTACATGTGACTCCAAACCCACAGCAGTGTGGTTGACACTAACGACAACTCGGGATGGGCAAGCCAACGATGCACACATCCCGTGAATTATTTGTTTTGATTCAAATAATGGGGCTATGACTATTTCCTTTGCCAGCTTGCTCCATGTCCTTGGGAAGAAGGGCTGTTTTGGAAACAAATGGTCTTTGTAGTTTGTGTGGATTTCTAAATTGTGTTTTGTCATTATCTGAGGGCAGTCGGTACTTGGTTCTGACAATTCCCAGCAGTCTATTTCATATTTTATACAAAATGCCAGTTTCTCCCTCCTTTGCTGCAGTGATTTCCATTCCAAATCTTTGATAAACGATTTTTATCATTTGTTCATGGGGCTTGGGTGTCACTGGCCAGGTCGGCATTGATTGTCCATCCCTAATTGCCCTCGAGAACGTGGCGGTGTGCTGCCTTCTTTAACTGCTACAGTCCATGTAGTGTAGGAACACCCACATTACTTTTACAAGAGAATTCTATGATTTTGTCTCAGCTACTGTGAAGTAAAGGTGATATAGTTCCAGTCAGGATGGTATGTGATTTGCAGGGAAATTTGCAAGTGGTGGTGTTCCCATGCATCTGCTGCATTGTCCTTCTAGATGGTAGAGGTCATGGGTGTGGAAGGTACTGCCAAAGGGGCAGGAGGGGACATGAGAAGTCTTTGGCTGGTAGGATCAAGGATAACCCTAAAGCTTTCTATAGATATGTCAGGAATAAAAGAATGACTAGGGTAAGAGTAGGGCCAGTCAAGGACAGTAGTGGGAAGTTGTGCTTGGAGTCCGAGGAGATAGGAGAGGTGCTAAATGAATATTTTTCGTCAGTATTCACACAGGAAAAAGACAATTTTGTCGAGGAGAATACTGATATTCAGGCTACTAGACTAGAAGGGCTTGAGGTTCATAAGGAGGAGGTGTTAATAATTCTGGAAAGGGTGAAAATAGATAAGTCCCCTGGGCCGGATGGGATTTATCCTAGGATTCTTTGGGAAGCTAGGGAGGAGATTGCTGAGTCTTTGGCTTTGATCTTTAAGTCATCTTTGTCAACAGGAATAGTGCCAGAAGACTGGAGGATAGCAAATGTTGTCCCCTTGTTCAAGAAGGGGAGTAGAGACAACCCCGGTAACTATAGACCAGTGAGCCTTACTTCTGTTGTGGGCAAAATCTTGGAAAGGTTTATAAGAGATAGGGTGTATAATCATCTGGAAAGGAATAATTTGATTAGTCATAGTCAACACGGTTTCGTGAAGGGTAGGTCGTGCCTCACAAACCTTATTGAGTTCTTTGAGAAGGTGACCAAACAGGTGGATTAGGGTAAAGCAGTTGATGTGGTGTATATGGATTTCAGTAAAGCGTTTGATAAGGTTCCCCACGGTAGGCTACTGCAGAAAATACGGAAGCATGGGATTCAGGGAGATTTAGCAGTTTGGATCAGAAATTGGCTAGCTGGAAGAAGACAAAGGGTGGTGGTTGATGGGAAGTGTTCAGACTGGAGTCCAGTTACTAGTGGTGTACCACAAGGATCTCTTTTGGGGCCACTGCTGTTTGTCATTTTTATAAATGACCTGGAGGAGGGCGTAGAAGGATGGGTGAGTAAATTTGCAGATGACACTAAAGTCGGTGGAGTTGTGGACAGTGCGGAAGGATGTTACAAGTTACAGAGGGACATAGATAAGCTGCAGCGCTGGGCTGAGAGGTGGCAAATGGAGTTTAATGCAGAAAAGTGTGAGGTGATTCATTTTGGAAGGAATAACAGGAAGACAGAGTACTGGGCCAATGGTAAGATTCTTGGCAGTGTGGATGAGCAGAGAGATTTCGGTGTCCATGTACATAGATCCCTGAAAGTTGCCACTCAGGTTGAGAGGGTTGTTAAGAAGGCGTACGGTGTGTTAGCTTTCATTGGTAGAGGGATTGAGTTTCGGAGTCATGAGGTCATGTTGCAGCTGTACAAAACTCTGGTGCGGCCGCATTTAGAGTATTGCGTGCAATTCTGGTCACCGCATTATAGGAAGGATGTGGAAGCATTGGAAAGGGTGCAGAGGAGATTTACCAGAATGTTTGCCTGGTATGGAGGGAAGATCTTATGAGGAAAGGCTGAGGGACTTGAGGCTGTTTTCGTTAGAGAGAAGAAGGTTAAGAGGTGACTTAATTGAGGCATACAAGATGATCAGAGGATTGGATAGGGTGGACAGTGAGAGCCTTTTTCCTCGGATGGTGATGTCTAGCACGAGGGGACATAGCTTTAAATTGAGGGGAGATAGATATAAGACAGACGTCAGAGGTAGGTTCTTTACTCAGAGAGGAGTAAGGGTGTGGAATGCCCTGCCTGCAACAGTAGTGGACTCGCCAACACTAAGGGTATTCAAATGGTCATTGGATAGACATATGGACGATAAGGGAATAGTGTCGATGGGCTTTAGAGTGGTTTCACAGGTCGGCGCAACATCGAGGGCTGAAGGGCCTGTACTGCGCTGTTATGTTCTATGTTCTAAAGGAGCCTTGGTGAGCTACTGCAGTGCATCTTGTAGGTGATACAAACTGCTGTCACTGCTTGTTTTTTTTAAAAAATTTAGATTACCCAATTATTTTTTCTAATTAAGGGGCAATTTAGCATGGCCAATCCACCTACTCTGCACATTTTTGGACTGTGGGGGCGAAACCCAGGCAGACACAGGGAGAATGTGCAAACTCCACACGGACAGTGACCCAGAGCCGGGATCGAACCTGGGACCTTCGCGCCGTGAGGCAGCTGTGCTAACCACTAGGCCACCGTGCTGCCCTTGCTTTCACTGCTTGTTAATGGTGGAGGGAATGAATCAAGTGGGATGCTTTATCCTGGATGGAGTCCAGCTTCTTGAGTGTTGATGGAGCTGCATTCATCCAGGCAATGGAGAGCATTCTATCACACTCCTAACTTATATTTCGTAATAATAAAAATCTTCATTATCAGAAGTAGGCTTACATTAACACTGCAATGAAGTTACTGTGGAAAGCCCCTAGTTGTCGCACTCCGGCGCCTGTTCGGGTACACAGGGAGAATTCAGAATGTCCAATTCACCTAACAGAACGTCTTTCAGGACTTGTGGGAGGAAACCGGAGCACCCGGAGGAAACCCACGCAGGCACAGGAAGAACGTGCAGACTCCGCACAGACAGTGACCCAAACCGGGAATCGAACCTGGAATCCTGGCGCTGCGAAACAATAGTGCTAACCACTGTGCTACCTTGCCACCCTAAAGATAGTGAACAGGCTTTGGATGGAGGAGTGGGGGGGTTCAGGAGGCGTGTTAGACTGCAGAATTCCTAGCCTCAGCAATGGTAATGCCATTCAATGTCAAGGGGAGATGGTTAGTTTCTCTCTTGTTGGAGATGCTCATTGTCTGGTACTTGTGTGGTGTTAATGTAACTTGCCACTTATTAGTCCAAACATGAATATTGTTCAGGTCTTGCTGTATATGGGCACAGATTGCTTCAGTGTCTGAGGAATTGTGAATGGTGTTGAACATTGTGTGATCATCTGCAAACATTCTTACTTCTGGGGCGAAATTCTCCCCAAACGGCGCGATGTCCGCCGACTGGCGCCCAAAACGGCGCCAATCAGACGGGCATCGCGCCGCCCGAAAGGTGCGGAATGCTCCGCATCTTTGGGGGCCGAGCCCCAACATTGAGGGGCTAGGCTGAAGCCGGAGTGATTTCCGCCCCGCCAGCTGGCGGAAACGGCCTTTGTTGCCCCGCCAGCTGGCGCGGAAATGACATGTCGGGGCGGCGCATGCACGGGAGGGTCAGCGGCCGCTGACAGTTTCCCGCGCATGCGCAGTGGAGGGAGTCTCTTCCGCCTCCGCCATGGTGGAGACCGTGGCGGAGGCGGAAGGGAAAGAGTGCCCCCATGGCACAGGCCCGCCCGCGGATCGGTGGGCCCCGATCGCGGGCCAGGCCACCGTGGGGGCACCCCCCGGGGCCAGATCGCCCCGCGCCCCCCCCCAGGATCCCGGAGCCCTCCCGCGCCGCCTTGTCCCGCCAGTAAATAGGTACTTTAATTTACGCCGGCGGGACAGGCAATTTATTGGCGGGACTTCGGCCCATCCGGGCCGGAGAATCGAGCGGGGGGGGGGCCCGCCAACCGGCGCGGCCCGATTCCCGCCCCCGCCGAATATCCGGTACCGGAGACTTCGGCAACCGGCGGGGGCGGGATTCACGGCGGCCAACGCCCATTCTCCGACCCGCTGGGGGTTCGGAGAATGACGCCCCTGATCTTATAATCGAGGGAAGGTCATATGTGAAACAGCTGAAGATATAGCCTTGTACACTACCCTGAGCAACCTGTGGACTGAGATCATTGCCCTTCAACAACCACAAGAATCTTCTTTTATGCTAGATGTGACTTCAACCAGTGGAAAATTTCCTCTGATTCCCATTGACTCCAGTATTGCTAGGCTGCTTTGGCAAAATGCTGTCTTGATGTCAAGGGCCGAGTAGGATCACATGTGAACAGCACCGGCGGGACTCAGCCTATCTCGGTGGCCTCTTGGTCACCGGCGGACCGGTGGCGGAGTGGCATCGCGCCCCCCCCCCCCACCCCCGCAATTCCACGACCCGGCCCTGGGCCGGAGAATCCCACTCCTGGTAATTGGCTGAGTTAGATTTGTCTGCTTTTCATGGACAGGACATACATATTTTCCACATTGCCATGTAAATGCCAATGTTGTAATTGTACTGGAACAGCTAGGCTAGGGTTACGGCTAATTCTGGAGCACAAGTACTATTGTTGGAATGTTGTCAGGACCTATAGCCTTTGTAGTATCCAGTGCCTCCAGCCATTGCTTGACAGTAGGGGAAATTAATCGCATTGGCTGAAGACTGGCTTCTTTAATGCTGGGGACCTCAGGAGGAGCCCGAGATGTGTCATCCTGCTGAAACTTCTGGCTGAAGATGGCTGCAAATGTTTCAATTTCACCTTGTGCACTGATGTGCTGGGCTCGTCCATCATTGAGGATAGGGATATTTGTGGAGCCTCTTCCTCCAGTTAACTGTTTAATCATCCAGCGCCATTTACTGCTGAACATATGAGGGATTCAGAGCTTAGATTAGGTTTTACAATCTTGTTGGTTCCCTCACCACCTGTCGAAGTGCCGGTTTAGAGACCTTTAGGACTTGGCCAGCTACCGAGATATTCTTGTAGAATTCCCTCACCCGCAGTACATTCTTTGCCCTTGTAACCCTCAATGCTTCCTCCAAGTGGTGTTCAGCATGTATTGATTCATCCTCTGAGTGGGGACGGTAGCAGGCGTGCTAGGTGGTAATCAACAGGCGATTTCCTTACCCATGTTTGATCTAATGCCATGAGATTTCATGGGTTCCAGAGTTGATGCTGAGGACTCCCAGGGCAACTCCCTCCCAAATGCATACCTTGTGCTGCCGCCACGTCTGGTGAGTTAAGAGTCTGGAGTCACAGTTGAGAATGGCAAATTTCTCTCCCTAAAGGACATTAGTGAATCAGATGGCTTTTTACAACGACCCACCAGCTGACATGCTGGGACTTGAGCCCCTGACACAGAGCATTAACCTGGACTTCTGGATTAGTCCAGTGACATTACCACTACACCAAAACCTCCCTGCATGTGGCACTGATGTATTTCCCATACTGAATCGTGCAGCTCATCTAAAAGCTTTAAAAGTTGCAGAGACAACATCTCAAGACAAAGATGCCTACTTCTCTCTTACGTCAAATTTCTGGCTGCAGCTTCCTTGTATTGCCCCTTCAGCTTCGAGAACCTGCCCACTATACTTAACAGGTCGAGCCTGCCTTTTCATCATTAATTGGCCAATTCAGGAAAATCACTGCCATGGGGTGATTGCTCTCCTCACAGTGCAGGGTCCTGACCTCCATTTGACCCCAACATCAGGATCCTGACACAAAACCAAAAATCTTGCTTCATATTTCAAGCTGAACTGTGCAAATTATAACATCCTTGATTAAACAACAAGTTAAAAACAAGTACAAACTCGGGCTGCAGAGTTTAAAAGCTAAAACATCAGTTGAAAACCTCACTTAAAAAAAGCTGTTCAAAATATTTCCTCAGTACAATAGGACATTTAGTATCAATCCAACCCTTCACATCAAGCAAAACTGTGCACTGTGATTCCAATGTAAAGCCGCTTGAAATGGCCAAACTGCTTTATATTGGTCTTATTTTTATTTGAATTCAGGAAGGCTAGTAAGCTGGTTCCTACCTAACGACTTAAATTCTCTTTCTCTATCTAAGCAGCAGACCAATTGATATATGTATCTGAGTCTGTTGCTGTGGTAAAGATAAAGTCGTTCGCTGGTTGGCAGATGGTAGTTTCCTTGAATACAAATTAAAGTAAGAAGAATAGAAAAGCAGCATCAGAAAAAGGTGTGAAATCACTGACATGAGGTAGTCTGCGGTTATAATAAACTTTTACCTGGTAGTCCATTCTTCCACTTCATTTCTAATGTTTACATTGAGATGGAAGTGATGGTGATTCTTTCCAAACATTAAAATTCAATGAGCATTCACATCCATCAATGCGTGCATAAGCTCCATTATCAATGAGCAGAACAGGCATCTGCTGAAAACCTGAATTATCGAAATATGACCAGATACGTGTAGCGTTTCTCAATGTACTTTCATATAGTTAGAAGCACTTACCTTTACATCGGAGGTGTCTCTCTGACAGTTCCTCCATGATTTTGCGACAGAGGAGAATGTTCGCTCTGGATAATCAAACTTTCCTTCATTTGCATTAAGGAAAAATGTGGTAAACGGCTCCTACAAATATAATAAAATAGTTCAATTTACTGACAGGATGATAGTGTGGAATTAACTATTGTACAGTAGCTAAAGAGGTCTGATTGATAAATGAGAACTTCAAGAATCATAGAATTTACAGTGCAGAAGGAAGCCATTCGGCCCATCGAGTCTGCACCGGCCTTGGAAAGAGCACCCTACCCAAGCCCACACCTCCACCCTATCCCCGTAACCCCACCCAATCTTTTTGGACACTAAAAGAAATTTAGCATTGCTAAATCCACCTAACCTGCACATCTCTGGACTGTGGGAGGAAACCGGAACACCCGGAGGAAACCCACGCAGGCACGGGGAGAACATGCAGACTCCACACAGACAGTGGCCCAAGCCGGAAATCAAACCTTGGACCCAGGTGCTGTGAAGCAACTGTGCTAACCACTGTGTTGACCACATCTAAGGCAGGAAGAAAGGTCACATCTGATCTGAACAATAAAAAACCTACAGAACTATCCAAAACATTAACTTCAAATATTTTTACTTTATGTGTATAAAAAAATATATATATTAATGATGGTCTGCAATTTGGGGAGGACCAGACCACAAATCACTGAACAAATCATGTATTTCATTGCTCAAATGGATTGGAAGAAATGCTCAGTATAAAAGGTCTCTCATCCCAAAAGGTAATCCAAATAAGACTATTGCATACAAAATTCTAATCGCAGTTTTCCTGGTGATGTAGTAAAGCTTAGAATAATTTCTACAAGAGCAAAATATACTACTGTTCTTGCTGCTCCTGATGCTGTCTCCTCTGCACTGGGAGACCAAACACAGATTATGTGGCTGCTTTGTGGAACACCTCTGTTCAGTGTGCAAATGTGACCCCGAGCTTCCATTCACCTGTCATTTTAATTCTACACCACACTCTCGGCCTGACCTTGACCTCATTCCAATGAAGCTCAACTTAAACTTGTGGAATAGCACTTCTGCTTTTGTCCAGGCACTTTAGAGTTTTCTGAACTCAACACTTGATGTGTTGGGTGTTCTGGATCACATACAGGTCTCCGACACTTGAAGTAGTGCAACACTATTTTATTCAAAGGTTAACTATTTAAACATACTTGAACTGTGGGTAAATACGATACCAGCTTTAACTAAAGACCTTGGCCTTGTCCTAACCAGTTGATGCACTCAGCACATGGTGAATGTCTGTGTTGCAGGCTGTGAGCTCTGTGCTCCTAGCTAGCTGCTACTCGAATGAGCAGGAGCTCTGATGTCCCCTGTCTTTATAGTGTGTGTGCTCTCACTGGTGATTGGCTGCGGTGTTGTGTATGTTGATTGGTCCCACTGTGTGTCCATCAGTGTGTGTTTGCACCATGATACACTGGTGTATATTATGTCAACACTGAGTTCAATAATTTCAAATCATAAACACAAAATCATAAATGGCAGCTATCGGCGATGATTCTGCTTTTGCCATTTACACTTCCTCTACATATCTTTTGTTTCTTTATTTGTCACATTATCATTTTCTTCTGCTTGCACCATCATCCCTTTTGCCATTTAATCTCTATTATTTTTCACCCTATTACAGACTCTCCTTTCTTTCTTTTTTACTAAAAATGTTTATCCTGAAAACGTACACATTTATTGTTTCTTGCCCCATATACTGCATTCAGAAGAGCTTCCAGGATTATATGGAGGTAATAGAACAATGTGATTTCACTTTGGATTACCCAAGCAAAAACTCAGCACAGGTATAATGGCTTTTCTATGTGCTGGCAACTAGTAGTATGTATTATCTTACATTTGTCTATATCAAAATATATGGCAATACATTAGTCCAAAAGCTTTTTACTGTAACATTTGAAGATAGATACCTCGTACAGAACAGATATTTATCACATGTATAACTGTGTACTCTCCAATTCACCATCATAATGGCAAGGGAGGTTTACAATAAAGGCATTGCATCTGCAGTGCATTTTGTTTGAGATCAATGTGCCATCCCACATTTACAAGTGCATTTTATTGATTTGTCTAAAGCAAAACTGCAGTAAATTTCAACTGAAGAGACAGAGAAAGAACAAATCTAAGCCAATGAAAACTGCTAAAGGAAAACCTCTTAAGGACTGATAAAACATCCAATCCTGAATGACAAGAAAACACATAAAGCGCGATTCAGTAGCCTCATTGCGCTCAAGCGAGAGTGCGACGAGGCTGGTGAACGGCAGGAGAGGCCAAAAGCGAGAACCGCGCCAGCGCCAAACCGTTCGCGATGCAACTACCCCGCCTCCTTGGGGGAAAACGGGATCTGCCATAGTGTGGCGAGAAACCAATAATCACCACTTAAGACCAATTTCCACACAATTGACGGGAGCCACCCCCATATGCAATGTCCTCCCGTGATCCAACCACTTCCTCAGCAAGTGGTCACGTGGGCACCGATTAGTACAAATTTTTCAAAAACGTGACCCTGGCCGATGGGCTGCTGCGTGGACCCAAGGAGGTGAGTAGCCATCCTCACTCAAATGCAAAGAACCCTGGGGCACTGGGCTTGCTGCACAGTGCTTGGAGGGGGGTGGGAGGGAAAACTGTGGGGTCCAGCCTCGGTTCGGGTAGGCAGTCATGGGGGGAGGGGGTATCGGAGCTGGGGGGCAACTCTGCTGGGGGGCAACTGTGCACGGGCCCCCCCATTACAACTCCTAGATCGATGGACCTGTTCCAGAGGCAACTCTTGTCCCTGCCTGTCTGCCCAACCAACCACCCATAACTCCCACTGACTGCGGAAACCTCTGGCCATGCGGCTGAAGGCTATTGCTAACAGGGAATTGGCAATCGTAGTTAGCTGAGCATTTTACACATCCCAAGTGGATTCCCGTGGGTGGGCGGGCCAAGTAGCATGTGGGGCTTATTGCTTAGCATCCCAATCAGACCGTGATTCTTGGACACTGTGCCTCACACTGTGGGAGGCCACACCACGATTGCAGCAGCCAACATCCGAACACCCAGGGGCTGAGCTCCAGCCCGGGGACATGTCTGTGGCCAGGGGCTGGGTGAGTGCAACGGTGAGGGGACCTGCAACCTGTAGGTAACGTTATGTTCGAGTATCTGGGGTGCAGGGTGTGGAGTCCAATGAATAGGAGCCCCGCACTACAGCCAGGTGCGTGTGTGGTTAGGGCATGTCAGTGGGTTGGGGGGGGGGTGTCCAGGTGGAAGACATCGCTGTTTATCAGTCTCACACCCTCTCCCAGCTCCTTACAGATATCGAACAGTATGGGCGATATTTTGGACCCCACGGAACCTGCCCACTGGTGCTGCTGGCAGGCCGGGCAGCCAGACGCCAGAGAAGGCGGTGGCAGCAGCCGCGGCAACAGAGACTCAAGGCGGCACATATGCAAGGCCCCGCCCCACACCCTGAGGACCTGGCCGCCCATCAGGCAGACCTGAAAAGCTAGTTTTATATTTAAGGATTGGTGGAATGTCAAATTTCTTCATTATGATTAAAAAATTCCATACATTTTTTATATCTATATTCTAGAATCCAGCTTAATTAAATCATAAATCCTTCATTTTGCTATATGAAATCTTAAATTGAAAGTAGTGATTCACTGCTTTAAACTTCCTGGATTGCTGTTTAAAAATAAAGTGTCGCTCATTTAAGACAGACTTGAGAAATTGTTTCTCTCAGAGGACTGAGAATCTCTGTAACGCTTCCACAAAAGACAGTGGAAGCAGTCTTTGAATATTTTTAAGGCAGAGCCAGCTGGTGTGGCACGTAGCTAGGAAGGAGAACGTGATTCTGGTGAGTATTCATGACATGGTAATGCATGCAAGCGGCATTCCCGACATGGTTAAGCCGGAAAGCCAACATGCCGTCAGTTCGCCATAGAAGTGGCTCGGGGAAAAATCTGAATTAATTTTCCACTAGCGGGACTCCGACTTTTGGCCTTTCTTCGAATCTTCTGCTACGTCCCGCCAGGAAACCTGCTGCTGGCAAGGACTGGAAAAGTCTGCCAATTGTTGCCAGAAAAATAAATAAAAGTTTTATCAAGAATATTTTTCTTTTTACTCAAATGGTTGTATTTTCAGTTCCACGTCATTTACCAGTAGGTGCATATGGGCATTTATGGAAAAGTGTGCAACTGGGAGAACTTTGGAGTGTTTTCAGAAGGACTTCTGTTTATGAAAATGTGTGTTTCTTATTAAGCTTTACAATGTAGCAAACTACTTGTACACTATTTGCGGTCTGTAATAAAACTATCTCTTCTTAAATAACCTGCAACTCACTGCTGGAATATATTAAATAATGTTGCTTTTAGGGCCTGCTTTGTCGGTCAGATTATATTTCCTGTGTTACTCTCATATATATGCAACAATCCTTGTAGTTAATGGTTCAAATTTCACAATCATAAATCAGTGACAATTTACAACTGAAGAAGAGATAGAAAAGGTATGAGTCAAATGGGAGAAAATGGCATACATTACAACCACCCATGTTTAATAGACAGCCAACATTTTAGATCACAGATCATGTATTTGTGTTTACAGATAAAAATCAGCATTATTGTTGGCTCCCTCATCAATGCTGCTCTGGGGCTTCTAGCTTCTGTTGCTGCTGCTACAATTTTGAACGCCAATGCACATTGAAATGGCAACTACTTGAGGTGAGAGGATGCTCTTACAGTATGCAAAATTCAACAGTGAAGCAACAAAAATTCTGAAAGTAGAACCAAATGCAGCTGTAAGAGGGGAGAGATAGGATAGCTTATGAGTTCCACTGGATGGGGGATGAAAATCATTCATGCTATATGGGCTTTGCTGACAAGACCAACATTTATTATCTATTCCTAATTGCCTTTATGGGGCGCGATTTACATCTATCCGAGGAGACCCCAGCCGGGCACCAATTAATGCTGGCCCCCACAAATGGGGACCAGGCATACTGGCACTTTGTGGAGTCTCCCAGGCAATCTTTGCCCACTCATTCAATGTATCTATATCCCTTTGTAACCTCCTTTGTGTCCTCTTTACAACTTACTTTCCTACCTATCTTTGTATCATCAGTAAATTTAGCAACTGAGCTATCAGTCCCTTCATCCAAATCATGTATATAAATTATAAAAAGTTGACCGCTGATCCCTGTAGCACACCAGTTGTTACATCTTGCCGACAAGAAAATGACCCATTTATGCCTATTCTCTGTTTCCTGTTAGCTAATAAATCTTCTACCCATGCCAATACATTGCACCCTGCATCAACAGCTTTTATTTTCTGCAACAACCTTATCAAATGCCTTCTGGAAGTCTAAGTACAGTGCATCCACTGGTTCCCCTTTATCCAAAGCACGTTACTTCTTTAAGGAACTCCAACAAATTGGTTAAACATAACTGTCCTGTCACAAAACCATGCTGACTCTCTACCTTGGCTTTACCTATAACATCTTCAATAATACTGTAGCACAGTGGTTAGCACTGTTGCTTCACAGCACCAGGGTCCCAGGTTCGATTCCCGGCTTGGGTCAGTGTCTGTCTGGAGTCTGCACGTTCTCCCTGTGTCTGCGTGGGTTTCCTCCGGGTGCTCCGGTTTCCTCCCACAAATCCCAAAAGACATACTTTTAGGTAATTTGGACATTCTGAATTCTCCCTCTGTGTACCCGAACAGGCGCCGGAATGTGGCGACTAGGGGCTTTTCACAATAACTTCATTGCAGTGTTAATGTAAGCCTACTTGTGACAATAAAGATTATAAAAAATAATAGCTTATAACAATTTCTCTATGACAGATATTAAGTTAACTGGCCTGCAATTTCCTGCTTTCTGTCCCCCTCCCTTTTTGAATAAAGCTATTTACTATTTTCAAATCTAATGGGCCCTTCCCTGAACTTAGAGAATTTTAGAAAATGAAAAAAAAATGAAAATCGCTTATTGTCACAAGTAGGCTTCAAATGAAATTACTGTGAAAAGCCCTAGTCGCCACATCCCGGCGCCTGTTCGGGGAGGCTGGTATGGGAATTAAAACCAACGCACCAACTATCTCACTAGACGGTTCTTTTAAGACCCTGGGATGAAGTCCAAAAGAATTTGAGGAGTTGTCCAACTCAGAGCTCCAGCAATTTACTCAGTACCACTTCACTGGTGATTGTAATTTTCTTGAGTTCCTCCCTCCCTTACATTTCATTTTTTACAGCTATTTCTGGGATGTTACTTGTATCCTCTGTAGTGAAGATTGATGCAAAATACATGTTCAATTCATCTCCCATCTCCTTATTTCCATTGTTAATATGCCAGTCTCACTATCTATAGAACAAATGCTCAGTTAATCCATAGAATCCCGAGTGTAGAAGAAAGTCTTTTGGCCCATCAAGTCTGCACCGACCCTCTGAAAGAGCACCCTACCTAAGCCCACTCCCCTGCCCTATCCCCGTATCCCCACCTAATCTACACATCTTTGGACATTAAAGGGCAATTTAGCATGGCCAATCCACCTAACCTGCCCCTTTTGGACTGTGGAAGGAAACTGGAGCACCCGGAGAAACCCACGTAGACACAGGGAGAACATGCAAACTCCACACAGTCACCCAAGGCAGAATTGAATGCTGTGGGCCTGCATTAACTCTTTTCTTTTTTAAGTATCTATATAAACTCTTACTATTTGTTTTTATATTTCCAGCTAGTTTTCTCTCGTACTGTACTTTTTTTCCTCCTTATTAATCTTTTAGCCATTCTTTGTTGTTTTTATATTTTGCCCAATCTTCTGATGTGTCACCCATCTTTTTGCAATGATATGCTTTTTCTTTAGGTTTGATACTGCCTTCAACTTTTTTGGTTAACCATGAACGGTGGGACTTTCCCTTGGAATTTTTATTTCCCATTGGAATGTATTTATTTTGTGTGTTCTGAAATATCCCATTAAATTTCAGCCACTGCACCGTTCCCTTAACCTCATTTGCCAGGTCACTTTAGCTAACTCTGCTTTCATGCCCTCACAATTGTGCCCAATCTTCTCTCCTTCAAACTAAATGTAAAATTCAATCATATTGTGATTCCTGCCACCACAAGGTGCTTTGAGGTTATCATTTAATCCCATCTCATTGCACAATATCAGGTACAGTAGAGCCTGCTCTATTGTTGGCTCAGAACATGCTGTTCTAAGAAACTACCCTGAAAACATTCAGCTAGGCTACCTTTGCCCATCTGATTTTTCCAGTCTAAATGCAGATTAATATCTCCCATGATTACCACTGCACCATGAAGTGGTGGAGTTGGAAGTGAGTGCATCGCTTGTTGAAGATAGAAGGGCTGATTCATTAAGTGATCAATAAGGTATACATGATCCTGTGCACAGAGTACAAAAGCATGGAAATTATGGTGAACCTGCATAAACACTGGCTCAGCTTCAACTGCAGTATTATATTCAGTTCTGGGTGCCTGCACATTTTAGGAAGGATTTGAAGGCATTAAAAGGGGTGCAGAAAAGATTTACGAGAATGGTTTCAGGGATGACAGGCTTTAGTTACACAGATCAACTGAAGAAGCTGGAGTTGTTCTCCTTGGAGAAGCAGGAAGGGAAAGAGATGTTCAAAATCATGAGGGATTTGGACTGAATAGAATAGATTGGTGGAAAAGTTGAGACCCAGAGACATGGATTTTAGGTGAAAGGCTAGTAAGACAAAGGCACTTGAGGAGAAACGTTTTTACACGTGAGTGGTTAGGATCTGGAATGCCTGCCTGAGTGTGGTTGGGGTAGATTCAATCATGGCTTTCAAAAGGGAATTGGATAATTATTTGAAGAGAAAATCATTGCCAGGCTACAGCAAGATGGCAGGGGAATAGGACTGAGTTGCTCTTGCAGCGAGTCGGCACAGATATTATGGACAGAATGTACTCCTGTGTTGTAATCATTCCATGATTCCATTGTTTGAGCTCTGTGATCTGATACGCAAAGGGATAAAATTACAGGAGAATGCATAAGCAGGAGTTGAAAGGGATGGGTGTGTTTGCGAAGGGGAAGAGATGATCTACTTTGTTTGTTGAAAAATCAGGTCATTTATCTTTTCCTGACTTATTGCGAAGTAAAATAATTTATAAAATTAGCCATAATACACAACTTTAATGTTAATTTTAATCTTTTCATGGGAACATTTAGAAAGAATGCTTGCAACTCGGAATTTGCTACCTGTAGCCCTGGCTTTGTTCACTAAGACAAGATTTAAATCCACTACTTGCAAACAGATTTTCCTTTTCTTTCAGGAAAAGATAATATTTGCATTTGAAAGCAGTTTTTGTTAGAAAAAAGAATGAATTCCCAATGGCGGATAAAGAGTAGTTTATAAGATTGCTGAAAAACAGAGTCATGCTGTCAAAGCTTTTCATCTTGCACTCATCAGGGCAGACACAAGGGGCGAAATTCTCCCCCAACGGCGGGATGCCCGCCGACTGGCGCCAAAGCCGGCGCAAATCAGACGGGCATCGCGCCGGCAAAAAGGTGCGGAAGTCTCCGCATCTTTGGCGGCCTAGCCCCAACATTGAGGGGCTAGGCCGACGCCGGAGGGATTTCCGCCCCGGCAGCTGGCGGAAATGGCGTTTGTTGCCCCGCCAGCTGCCGCGGAAATGCGGTGCATGCGCGGGAGCGTCAGCGGCCGCTGTCAGTTTCCCAGCGCATTCGCGGGAGCGTCAGCGGCCGCTGTCAGTTTCCCGTGCATGCGCAGTGGGGAGAGTCACTTCTGCCTCCGCCATGGTGGAGACCGTGGCGGAGGCGGAAGGGAAAGAGTGCCCCCACGGCACAGGCCCGCCCGCGGATCGGTGGGCCCTGATCGCGGGCCAGGCCACCGTGGGGGCACCCCCCGAGGTCAGATCGCCCCGCGCCCCCCCCCCCCCAGGACCCCGGAGCCCACCCACGCCGCCTGGTCCCGCCGGTAAATACCAGGTTTGATTTACGTCGGCGGGACAGGCAATTCCTGGCGGGACTTCGGCCCATCCGGGCCAGAGAATCCAGCGGGGGGTCCCGCCAACCGGCGCGGCCGGATTCCCGCCCCCGCCCAATCTCCGGGAGCGGAGACTTCGGCGGGGGCGGGATTCACGGCGGCCAACGGCCATTCTCCGAACCGGCGGGGGGTCGGAGAATGACGCCCAAGGTTAGCAAATTTCAAAGGGGAACAACAATTTATACTGCACAAATTGTTGTGCTGATTGGTTGGCAAATGGATTCTGATTGGTAGAGACATTGCCATGGAAAATGCACCAGAGAACTTTTAACTGTCAAGCTTTTGTTTAAATTCAAACCAGGCAACTTGACTATAATTAGTCAAGGTATTGCTAGGAGGAATGAACCAGGGATTGGATGTTGCCCCAAGCTTTTGTTTCGTTGAAAAGGGGACAAAGTGTGGCGATGTTCTTTATGACTGCAATGGACAGGGACCTTCTAACATATGTAAATGAGACATACTGCGAGCCTGGTTGATAATTTCAGGATTGCCAATAAGTCCAATCGCAGAATCACATCTAATCTTGGACACTATGTTTTCAGTTTTGAGTACAGTTGTGAACAACTGAAGCAAGGTACTGTTTGATACTATCCACCAGTCATTGGGACGCAGGGCCTACATATCACAGAATCCCTACAGTGCAGAAGGAGGGCCATTCAGCCGACTCTCTGAGACAGCATTCTACCTAGGCCCATTCCGCTGCAACCCCGTAAACACACCTAACCGTTAGACACTAAGGGGCAATTTAACATGGCCAATCCACCTAACCTGTATTTTTTTGGACTGTGGGAGGAAACCGGAGCACCCAGAGGAAACCCATGCAGACAGGGGTGAACGTGCAAACTCCACACAGATAGTCACCCAAAGTGGGAATCGAACACAGGTCCCTGGTGCACTGAGGCAACAGTACTAACCACTGTGCCACCATGCCACCCCAGGAATCACACCAAGAGATAGAGATATAAGAGACATACAAATTAGCAAGAAAAAGCAATAGACCTGAGGATTGGAAACAGTTTAAAATTCAACAAAGACAGACCAGATTGATTAAGAAGGGGAAAATACAATTTGAAAGTAAACTAGCAGGGAGTTTAAAAATTGCCTGTAAAAATTTCTATAGGTCTGTAAAGAGAAAAAGATTAATAAAAGCTAATGTAGAAACTGGGGGATTCATAACAGGGAACAAAGAAATGGCTGAGGAAATAAATTCATACTTTGCTTCTGTCTTCACAAAGGAAGACATGAATAATGTACCGGAAGTACTGAGAAACACAAGTTTAAGTGAGGAGCTGAAGGAAATTAGTAGTAGTAAAGTAATGGTTTTGGGGAAATTAATGGGATTGAAGGCGGACAAATCTCCAGGGCCTGATAATCTCAGAATTTAAGGAAATGGCCCTAGAAATAGTAGATCAATTTGTGGCCATTTTCCAAAAGTCTTTTCCAAACACTCTGGAATGGTTCCCACAGATTGGAGCGCAGTGAATTTAACCTCGCTATTTAAAAAGGGAGGTAGAGAGAAAACAGGGAACTATAGACCAGTGAGCATAATGTCGGCAGTAGGGAAGTTGTTGGAGTCCATTATCAAGGATTTCATAACACTGCATTTGGAAAGCACTGGGTACAATCAGACAAAGTCAGCATTGATTTACGAAAGGAAAATCTTGCTTGACAAATCTACTAGAAGTCTTTTAAGATGTACCTAGTAGAGTTGACCAGGGAGACCAGTGGATGTGGTTTATTTAGACTTTGAGAAGGCTTTCGACAAGGTCTCAAATAGCAGATTAATATGTAAAGTTAAAGCGTATGGAATTACGGGTCGTGTCTTGAGATGGATGAAAAGTTGGTTAGCAGTAGCAGACAGGAAGCAAAAAGTTGGAATAAATGGGTCTTTTTGTGATTGGCAGGCAGTGACTAGTAGGGTATCGCAGGGATCTGTGCTTGGACTGCAATTGTTCACATTATGATTTGGACGAGGGAACTAAATGTATTATCTCCAAATTTGCCGACGATACAAAGTTGGGTGGGAGGGTGAACTGTGAGGAGGATGCAGAGAAGCTTCAGCAAGATTTGGACAGGGTGAGTGAGTGGGCATATGCATGGCAGATGCAGTATAATATGGATAAATGTGAGGTTATCCGCTTCGGTTGCAAAAATAGAAAAGCAGATTATTATTTGAATGGGTGTAAATTGAGAGAAGTGAATACTCAGCGAGACCTTGGTGTCCTCTTGCATCAGTCTTTGAAAGTTAGTGCGCAGGTACAGCAGGCAGCAAAGAAGGCAAATGGTATGTTGGCCTTCATAGCGAGAGGATTTGAGTATAGATTAGAGATGTTTTACTGCAATTGTATAGGGCATTGGTGAGGCCACATCTGGAATATTGTGTGATGTTTTGGTGTCCTTATTTGAGGAAGGATGTTCTTGCCATTGAGAGAGTGCAGTGAAGGTTTATCAGGCTGATTTCTGGGATGGTGGGACTGTCATATCAGGAGAGACTAAATAAGTTAGGATTATATTGATTGGAGTTTAGAAGAGTGAGAGGGGATCTCATTGAAACTTATAAAGTTCTCACAGGATTAGACAGAGTAGATTCAGAAAGAATGTTCCCGATGGTGGGGGAGTCTAGAACTAGGGGTCATAGTTTGAGGATAATGGGAAAACCTTTTGGGACTGAGGTGAGGAGAAATGTCTTCACCCAGAGAGTGGTAAATCTGTGGAATTCGCTACCACAAAAAGTTGAGGCCAAAAGGTTGTGCATTTTCAAGGAGGAATTATATATAGCTCTTAGGGCTAAAGGGATCAAGGGATTTGGGAGGAAGGCGGGATCAGGGTATTAAACTTGATGATCAGCCATGGTCATAATGAATGGAGGAGCAGGCTCAAAGGGCCGAATGGCCTCCACCTGCTTTTATCTTCTATGTTTCTATGTAACACTGAAAGTCATATGCCACATTTCTCATTTGTGTGCTGGGCAGAATGTATTTTGGGCTTGGCAGCAGCATCCTGTTAGTGGAGAATACCACTTGAGTTGCAAATGCATAGTAGATGCGTGAAACGGCTAGCTCACCTGTTGCTCAAACTTTTGAGACACTTTGCCTTTCCAGGTGAATCTAAGGCAGACTGGGCACTTTTCAGATCAAAAGTAGCAGCCTCGAGCCCATTATTGAGTTTGTGCAATCCCCAGTTTGTGCAATTTTTCCATCCCCAGACACTGGTAACTCATTCAAAATTGCTTTTGAGAATTACCTGGAGAAGGTGATGGTAAACTGCCTTCTTAAACCACATGAACTGTGGAATTTCAAGACCGTGGCTCACCATCAACTTCTCAGAGGCAATTATAGGGATGGTCAATAAATCCTGACTTTGCCAGCGATGGCCACATCTCACAAATTAGTTTTAAAAATATGCTAGGGGCAGATTTTATCCCAGTACTGTCAAAGCCTGCCCCAATTGTGAAAAATCGTAAATGCATCCCAATGTCGATAAGTCAATGTCCTATTAATCCTGCTCAGCATAACATCTCTGCTCTTACAGAAGTCCCAAGTCACGAGAAGCAATTCCATGAATTGCTGAACAGCTTAAGTATTGGACATGTGCTTGAGACAAAATGCCTCTGTGTTATTGCAAGGAGTTACTTTTTAAAGGATGGTTGCAATGATTTTGAAAAGTGTGATGATGTTGGAATTTCAAACCACAGGCACAAAACGATGCAATGATACAACTAGCCAAAAGTAGACTACACAAATGATTAAATCCTACAGTCCAGTGGGCGTATGTGTACATGCAACTGGAACCCTACTTTATATATGCGAGTGCGGGTGATGTTTCAATGCTTTGCTTAGAACTTGGTCCTGCTGCTTATCAATAAGCCTTTTAGCCACATACAACAAATACTGTAGAAGGATAAAATATGAATTAAAAGCAAGTTTTACTTTTTTCCCACTCAGAAGCTATTGCCCACGCATACATTTCAATTCTTCACTGAAGAGAGTAGTATGAAATTGCAGAATAATCTTAGGGCATTCTGTAAAAACATCAAACATCCATGTAGCAGAGCAACCCAAAGGTTATGTCATTGCCTAATCTGATTTTGTAATTTCATGTCAAACTGTGGAACCTAATCAGTTTTATTAGATATGGCTGACTGCCTGTCCAAAGCTTTAATAAAGTTACACTCCATGTACCAATCCCATTTCTTTTTTAATAGTATTAGATACTGATGCCTGCTTTGAAAAAATGTTTCAGCAATTTTGTTACAGACAGAAAATTCTTAGGACCTACACTAGTTTCTTATAATACCACTGACTGTTTAAATCTTATGGCAGCGCTAAGAACGTAATATTTGTAACAAAACTACATATTAATCTGTTGTCTTTCGTTATTTACAATGGTTGCAGCTTTTTGTTCTGCAATCTCCAGTAAGCTCTTACTTCTAGCTGGGTCCCCAACGCCCTAACCTTTTTCACTTGCTCATTTTATTTCTAATTTTTCCTCAGCTTTGTTGAAAAAACACTGACCTGAAATGTTGATTCTGCACAGGTGCTGCCAGATCTGAGTATTTCCAGCATTTTCTGCTTTAATTGCAAAATTCACAGATTTTGGACAAGTGTGAATTAGAGAAAGTCAGCATGGATTTGTTAAGGGCAGATCGTGTTTAGTGAACTTAAGGTTTGATGGCGGGATTCTCCGTTTGTGAGACTATGGGTTGGATTCACTATTTTTGAGGTGACCGGCGTGGGAACTGTGGCGTTTTACGACATCAAAATAGGCACCAAACCCTCACCGATCCTATGACTGGTGAGGGGCTAGCAGCCGTGCCGGGTACAAGTCGGCTGGAGAAAGGCCGGGTCCGTGGCTGCGCATGTAAAACATGGCGCCGACCGTGCACGGACCCTACCTGCCAAATAGCGTCCCCCAGCCCTCGCGGAAGCTCCCCTGGCCAGCAGAACGGCTCCCGGCCGACTGTGGTAATGCTGGCTACAGTCTGCAGTTGCCATGCCGGGCTCCCGACCACTGAGACCACACACCCCCGCGCGGTCGGGAACTCAGCCCATTGGGGGCGGAACATCAGGGGATGGCCTTCAGGTGACGCTCCAATGCCATTCCAAGGGCGTGTGGCGCATGGCGCGATGATGCCATTTTGGGAGTGGCGGAGGATAGAAAACCACACACGAGATACTCCCATACACACACTGGAAACTAGAGAGAAGTCCAGACAGGGGCTGTGGGAAGTATTATAGCTGTATTACTTACCTTGCAGCTCCACGTGCTCTTTCCTCCTAGGTGAGCAGTCTGTATTTGGTTCCCACAGATTCACTGACTACAATTCATTCATGCCTTTCGAGTAGTGGTTTGTGATTGACAAATCATCTGCAGCTTTGATCCATTCATCTCCCTTCATGCTTCAGTGGTTTAAGTGGTGCAATCCCAGTATTTGTAAACACTGCCCACATCAAAGAGATGTAAGTTGCACTAAGTGCATTCTAACCACACAGGGATGTGATTTCACTGCACTTATGGATTAAAGTGTCAGGTGTTTTTTTATGAACTGTCAATCACAAACCACTACTCCAAAGTCATAAATGGATTGCAGAATGTGAATCTGTGGGAACATATAATGGACACATGTTCTCCACATCCCCTGTCTGGACTGCTCTCAGACAGGGATTTTTTTTCTGGGGGGTGTCTTTGTGGGGGTGTCTCTGTGTGGGGCGGTGTGTATGTGTGGGATCTGTGTGTGGGGGTGGTCTGTGTGTGGGTGTTCCTTTAGGTAAGGAGTCTCTGTGGAGGTTCCCCCTATTACAGGGGCCCCTGTGGGGGGTCACCCCCATACTTTGGGGTGGGGGGTGCCCAGGCAATCCGAGGGTTGGGGGCTGCTGTGCGGTATGGGGGTTCAGGGATGATTTGAAGTGCAGGGCAGGGGGAATGGCCTCGGATGGTGTCTACAATTGTGGCCCTGGTGTGGTGGACCTCATGATGGGCCAAGGGGACAGCGCTTGCCCCCTTGACCCTCCATGAGGTCCACAATGTCAGGTTCCCAAGTCAACCTCGCCCACGTGATTCCTGGCCACGGGGACTGGAGAATTACAGGAGGGCAGAGCATAGGGCACTGGGCCCCTGAAATAGAAGCAAATGGGTCGTTACGACTCATTTACATTTATTTCCATGCTCCCACCAGCATGCGGAGTGGAACTCCCTCACGCCGTCAATGAGGGGTTGGAGCATCGCATTCGGGTCAGCGCCCGGGGCCGATCCCAATTTTGCCCCTATGCCCGATTCTCCGCCCCATTGGGGAATGCATTCTGGACGTCCCGGGGATGGTGAATCCCTCCGAGTTTCTTTGATGTGTTAACAAAGATGGTTGATGAGGGTATTGTGAGTGATATGGTATATATGGACTTCCAAGAGCAGTCTTGAAAGAGCCACAATATATCCAGCAAAGTTGAAGCTCTAGAATTGAAGGAATTGTGGCAGCTTGGATACAAATTTGGCTGAATGACAAGAAACTGAATCCATGGAATCCCTACAATGCAGAAGGAGGCCATCCAAACTCCATCAACATATCGCTTTCTGCTCCGATATAGCACACTACCTCAGCCCAATTCCCCGCCCTATCCCTGCAACCCCATCTAACCTTTGGACACTAATGGGCAATTTAGCATGGCCAATTCACCTAACCTGCACAGCTTTGGACTGTGGGAGGAAATTGGAGCACCCAGAGGAAACTCACACAGACACAGACAGTGACCCAAAGTCAGAATCGAACCCGGGTTCCTGGAGCTGTGAGGCAACAATGCTAATCACTCTGCCACACCAATATAATGGTTGTTTTTTGGATTGAGGAAAGTACATATTGAGGTTCCCCAAGGGTAGCACGAGGACCAGTACTTTTTTTTAATATATGTGCCACTGCTCCCCAGACCTAGAATACCTAACTGTGAAGTGTCGCCCCTTCTACTTCGCACGCGAATTCACCTCTGTACTCATCACAGCGGTCTACATCCCACCCCAGGCGGAAGTGAAGAAAGCACTTGACAAACTACATTCCACCATCAACAACCAAGAAACAAATCAACCCGAAGCCCTGCCAATCGTGGCTGGAGACTTCAACTAGGCCAACCTCAGGGAGGTTCTACCCAAACACCATCAACATATCTCCTGCCCCACCAGAGATGCATACACCCTAGACCACTACTACACGAGTATCAAAGGTGCCTATCGCTCCATTCCCCGACCACACTTTGGCAAATCCAACCACAAGTCGGTATTCCTAATTCCGGCTTACAAACAGCAATTCAAGCATGCTGAGTCAGTCAAGAAAACCGGGCAGTGCTGGTCCGAGGCATATGAGGACATCTCCAGCGACTGCTTGGAGTCTGTGGACTAGTTCATATTCAAGTCCGTGGCAGCCAATCAGGACGAGTACGCAACCACCACTGTCACAGACTTCATCAGTAAGTGTGTCGAGGACTGTGTACCAAAGAAGACAGTACGGGTATTCCTCAATCGGAAACCCTGGCTCAACCAAAAGGTTCACTCCCTGCTGAAGATCCGGATGGAGGCGTTCAAGTCTGACGACCCAGGACGATATATGAAATCCAGGTACGGCGTACGGAAAGCCATCAGGGATGCAAAAAGACAATACTGCATCGAACTAGAGTCCCAGGCCAACGACACTAATCCACAATGACTATGGCAGGGCCTACACAAGATCACAGGCTACAAAGCAAGGCCAAGCGGAACATCTGGGGCTGGAACATCCCTACCCGATGATCTGAACAAGTTCTATGCCCACTTTGAGCAGTCAGCCAATGCATCAGTGCCACCCGCCCCAACACCCCTGGACACACCCATACCCACTATTGCAACCTCAGAGATAAGAGCTGCCTTCTTGAAAGTGAATTCGCAGAAAGCGACGGGCCCTGATGGAGTCCCTGGCCGAGCACTCAGAGCCTGCGCCGACCAGCTGCCGAGTGTATTCGCAGATATCTTCAACACCTCACTCCTCCGCTCTGAGGTCCCCACCTCCTTCAAGAAGACCACTATAATACCAGTACCAAAGAAGAACAAGGCAGCCTGCCTCAACGACTACCGAACGGTGGCCCTGACGTTTGTTATCATGAAATGCTTCGAGCAGCTAGTCATGATTAGCGGATCAGCGCCAGCCTCCCAGACGGTCTCGATCTACTGCAGTTTGCCTATCACCGCAACCGGTCCACAGCAGATGCTATCTCCCTGGCTCTACAATCAACACTCGAACACCTCGATAACAAACACACCTACGTAAGACTGCTGTTCATAGACTACAGTTCTGCCTTCAACACCATTATCCCAACAAGACTAATAACAAAACTCCGCAATCTTGGACTTGACTCCTCCCTTTGCAGCTGGATCCTCGACTTCCTCACCAACAGACCGCAATCTGTCAGGATTGGCAACAGCACCTCCTCCACAATAGTCCTCAACACCGGAGCCCCGCAAGGATGTGTGTTCAGTCCTCCACTGTACTCCCTATACACACATGACTGCATCGAGTCTCACAAACTTCTAAGATGAGTGATAGAGAGCATCCTATCTGGCTTCATGACAGCTTGGTATGGCAACTGCTCAGTCCAAGATCGCAAGAAGCTGCAGAGTGTGGTGAATTCAGCCCAACGCATCACACAAGCTTGCTGAAGGGGGTGTCCAGCGATGAGATCTCATAAAACTGAATAGCTAGGATGCCACTAGAGTAGTTTTACACAAGTTAGTTTATTAAAGATTGACATTATTTACAGAAAGTGTACTGGTTAATCATTATTAACCATTAAACCTGTATTTTAGGACATAGCAGTGATAATCATGTAAACTCTGGCTACAAGCAGTGGCTACAATGCTTTGATGGGATTTAGGTTAGCTAACTTGCCCATGTTTTTGAGACACAGGAGATGTGTGATCAGTAGATTGCACAGTAAGCAAGTTTTTATCAATGGCCCCCAATATTCTCTGGAAGTGAAAAGGAAGCCACTTCTGATATCCTGGCTCTCTGAAACAATCCATGGAGTAAAAAGTATGCCAGTTCTGCCATCCTGTTTTTAACTGAACAAAGGGTCGGCAGGATGCTAGGATGGGGAAAACAACTTAAGATTGACATAAAGCTTTTGGTGAACAACAGGTCACAGGATGAGGCTCAATCATGGGATGATCGCAATTTTATTGGATAGGTTTGGACATGACAGCTTCAGGGATTGGATCGAGTCAAATTGGGGCGGGCTATTGATTTTTGGAAATTGTATCATTGATGTGTTTTTATGAGTGTTTAGTAAAGAACAAAGAACAAAGAAAATTACAGCACAGGAACAGGCCCTTCGGCCCTCCCAGCCTGCGCCGATCCAGATCCTTTATCAAAACCTGTCACCTATTTTCCAAGGATCTACTTCCCTCTGTTCCCCGCCCGTTCATATATCTGTCTAGATGCATCTTGAATGATGCTATTGTGCCCGCCTTGATCTTGGTATTATCCAGGTCCATCTCCGTGTACACGAAACCAAGCTTGAGTTAATAAATAGCCGTCTTAACCAGGCTGTGTGTCTGCTCTGTTTATTAAGCTAAGGCCTAACAATGAGGGGCGAACCCCATGTTAAGGCTGGCTCAATACTCAGGCCTTGGAAAACGCTCCGACACTTGCCACCCTCACACTGATTCTGTATACACCTTCCGTTGCCTCAGAAAGTTAGACAGCATTATCAGAGGCTTCTCCCACCGAGGCATTGCCTTCTTCCAGATCCTTCCATCAGGCAGAAGCTACAGAAGTCTGAAGACCCGCACATCCAGACATAGGAACAGCTACTTCCCCACAGCTACAAGACTCCTCAACAACTCCCCCTCGGACTGATCTGTTCTCTGTAAGAACACCACTTACGGCGCCCTATGCTATTCTTGCTCATGTATTTGCTTTGTTTGGCCCCTTGTTCCACACTGTAACCAATCACTCTTTATACCATTTGTCAATGTACTCTGTCAATTATTCTTTTTGTCTACTATGTACGTACTGTGTACGTTCCCTGGGCCGCAGAAAAATACTTTTCACTGTACTTCGGTACACGTGACAATAAATCAAATCAAATCAAATCCCTGCCCCACCCCCTCCCCCTCTCTTGCATCCTCCTATCCCTCCCCTCTCCCTTTTCTCCCCCCTCCCCCCCCGCCCCCCCGTCGATTTTGGTTGTGTTTGCTTTGTGTTCCTTTTCTGTGACTTTCCAGCCTTTCCTCTTTCTCCTCCTCCGCCCGCCTCCCTCCCTCCCTCACCTCCTCCTCCCCCCCCCCACCCCCCCCCACCCCCCCCCCCCCCACCCCCCCAAACCTGGGTTGCGCATTCCTTTGGTTCCCCATCTATCTTGGTGTTTTTTCTCCTTATTCTCCCTCTTTTTCTTTCTCTCTTTCCCGTTTTCTTATCTTACTCCTCGTTGCTGGCCTCGAATAGGTTTCAGAACAGGCCAACAAACTGCCCCCATGTATCTAGGGAGCCTTCCTCCGCCCTCAGGTGGCATACTTAATCTTCTCCAGGTGGAGTAATTCCAAAAGGTCAGCAAGCCAGTCTGCAGCTGTGGGTGGTGCTGTTTGCCCGCCGAGCAGGATTCTCCGGCGTGCGATTGGGGAAAGGAAAGCGAGGGCGTTGACCCCCTTCCCCATGTGTAGTTCTGGCTGCTCCGATACCCCGAAGATTGCCACTATTGTGCATGGCTTCACCCTCAATCCCACAACCTTGGACGTTGCCTCGGAGAAGGCTGTCCAGAATCCAGCAAGTTTGGGGCAGGCCCAAAACACGTGGGCGTGGTTGGCCGGGCCCCTCTGGCACCGTTCACATTTGTTCTCCACCTCCGGGAAGAGCTTGTTCATTCGGGTTCTGGTCAGGTGCGCTCTGTGCACCACTTTGAGCTGCATTAGGCTGAGCCTTGCGCAGGAGGAGGTGGCGGTAGCCCTGCTCAGTGCTTTGCTCCACAGTCCCCACCCCATTCTGTCCCCAGCTCGTCCTCCCATTTTCGCCTGGTCTCGTCCAGTGGTGTCCGTATATTTTCCCACATAGTCCCGCCTCTTTGCTGCTTGTGCCTATCCGGTCCTCTAATAGTGTGGTTCCTGGGGCCCTGAGGTACCCTACTGTCTCCTTGCGTAGGAAGTGTTTTATTTGAAGGTGCCTGATTTCATGTCCTTTCGGTAGTTTACACTTCTTCATCAGTTCGTCCAGTGTTGCCAGTCTGTGCCCTACGTAAAAGTCCCTGACTGTCAGTGTGCCCCTGTCTTGTCTCCACCTTTAGAAGGTGGTGTCTAGCATGGCTGGGGGGAATTTGTGTTTGATGTTTTATGTAGGTCTATTGTAATATGCTTGTTTTCGTCCTCTTTGCCTCATTTGTTGTTTCACAGCGCCAGGGTCCCAGCTTCGATTCCGGCTTGCATCACTGCCTCTGCGGAGTCTGCACGTTACGTTCTCCCCGAGTCTGCATGGGTTTCCTCCGGGTGCTCCGTTTTCCTCACACAAGTCCCGAAAGGTGTGTTTGTTAGGTGAATTGGACATTCTGAATTCTCCCTCTGTGTACCTGAACAGGCGCTGCAGTGTGGCAACTAGGGGATTTTCACAGTAACTTCATTGGAGTGTTAATGTAAGCCTACTTGTGACACTAATAAAGATTATTATTATTAAGAGCTGAGACACCTCTGGGTATATGTACACAAATTGAAAGTGGAATGGCAGGGTGAGAAACCTGTGATGAACCTTTATAAAACTCTGGTTTGAAGTCAACTTGAGTACTGTCTCTAATTATAGACATCGCATTTTAAAAGGATGTGAAGGCTTTAGAGAGGACGCAGAAAAGATTAATGAGAATGGTTCCAGGGAAAAGAGGCTTCAGTTACGTGGATAGATTGGAGAAGCCGGGATTGTTCTTCTCAAAGAAGGTTGATAGGAGAATCTTTAGAGGTCTTCATAATCATGAGTGGTCTAGACACGGCAGATGGAGAAATTGTTACCATTGGTGGAAGGGTCAAGAACCAGAGGGCCACTGATAAAATGGCAAAACAACAAACAACAATGAGCAAAAAGCTTTTTATGCAGCAAGTGGTTAGGATCTGGAATGCACTAGCTGATAGTGAGGAGGGGCCAAATTATAGCTTGGCTTTCAATTCAATTCATTACCTGAAGTGAAATAAAATGGATGGCTATCGGAAAAGAGTGGTGAGTGAGACTATCTGAGTTGCAGAGAGCTGGCATGGATGCGACAGACCGAATGGCCTCATTCTGAGCGAGAACCCATTCTATGATTCTATCCGATGATTTTATAGTAGTATTAAGACCTGGCCATAAACATGAGCCTCACTCCTCTGCTCCGGTCGATTAAAATATAGGTGCATAGAACTTGTAATTTACCAGACCAAATAATTTTTCATAGCTGACATTCAAATGGCAAATATTTTGAGTGATTTGAGTGATAAATATGGTGAAAAAAAACACATTCAAGATATAATTTTACATTTTAATAGAGAAGTAGATGCTAAATATTTGATACGGAAGTTTCTAAGTAGCTAATCTGGGATACCTGACTGACTGACACTCCATTAAGCCTTAATAATCTTCGAAATGGGTGTGAGCCTTCATTCTACACAGACTAATTTCCCAAATTCTCCTGTCCCCATTCTGAAGATAAGCACTGAATATATTCAGCATTACCCCATAGGGAAGAGGGGGAAATCTGGCCAAACTCTCATGTGTCTTATAACATGCCAGGTGAAGAATAATACTGCAAAAGCTTTAGAGAAGGTCACTGTGCTGTCCTCAGCTGGGACTCTCCCTCAACCGGCGGGCGGCAAAGAGTGGCGTGAACCACTCCAGCGTCGGGCCGCCCGGAAGGTGCGGAATCTTCCGCACCTGCGGGGGCTAGGCCGGAGCTGGAGTGGTTGGCGCTGCGCCAACCGGCGCCGAAGGGCATCTGCCGGTCGGTGCAAGTTGGCGCATACGCAGGAGCACCAGCGTGTTCCCAGAACCGCTGCCGTGATTCCTGCGCAGGGGGTTTCTTCTCCGCGCTGGCCATGGCGGAGCTTTACACAGGCCGGCGTGGAGGGAAAGAGTGACCCCACAGCACAGGCCCGCCCGCAGATCGGTGGGCCCTGATCGCCGGCCAGGCCACCTTGCCCCCCCCCGCCCCCCCCCCCCACTGGGGCCGGATCGCCTCCCCCGGAGGACTCCGCAGGCCGCCCTCAGAGCCAAGTCCCGCCGGTACGGACCTGGTCTAATCCACGCCGGCGGGACTGGGCGAAAACAGGTGGCCACTTGGCCCATCGGGGACCGGAGAATCGCCGGGGGGCCACTGCCAACGGCCCCCGACCGGCACGGCCCGATCCTTGCCCCCGCCAAAATACCGGCACAGGAGAATTCGGCAGCCGGCGTCGGAGCGGCGCGGCGGGATTCACGCCGCTTCCCGGCTATTCTCCTACCCGGCGGGGGGTCGGAGAATCCCGCCCCTCAACTTTGAAATGATCCAAGCTTTTGGTTGGGAAGGGTACCAAAAATAGAGAGGAAGCAATAACTAAAGACGCGTTATGTCCTTAAAAAAATCCACAGTAAGCGTCCCAAGAATATAGCCAACGACACTGATATAGACCAGTTTGGCTGAATTACCTGTTTTTGCTATAGATTGTGTAATTTTAAATAATATATGTAATTGAAGATACTCACGATTCTGACAAGCCATGATAATGTGGAAGTAGCTGTAGAATAATGGGTGTTGTAATGGTGAGGCGGAATTTGATCATCCTCCCATGTCTCATAGCGCTCCGCATAGAAGACGGCACGTTTTGGGTTCAAAGATCCAATAGGCTGTCAGGCAAGAAATATATATAACAAGAAACTAATGTTAGTTTGAATAGTAACTGGAGAAATAAATTGTAGCTTTTCTAAAGTAGGTTGCTCCTCATAATTATAAGAATAGATTTACACAGTAATAAATCCTCTATCATTTTACTCTGTAAGGGAGACAATAACAATTTTCTGTTACTGCAAATGCTCAGGGGAAAGTTTTTTCAGGTATTTGAATAGATTATACTCCAATTTTTCCTTCTTAATAAATACATTAATTAATTACAGCATTTATACTGCAAAATGGTACATTACAGCATGTGAAATATTCCTGTTGTGACTAAAAACAGCATAAAAACTGCGTATGCGCCAACTCGCACGACCGGCGGATGCCCTTCGGCGCCGGTTGGCGCAGCGCCAACCACTCCAGCTCCGGCCAAAGGCTTTGGAGATGACAAACTGATAACTCCAGATGGGTCACTGAGCAGTGTTTCAAATTTGATTCACTTTGCTTTGACCAATTGTTTAACAGTCTGCTAACTTGTGTTTTGTGAATTGCATTTTTTTCATAGTCATTTGATTTCTAGAATGCTGGATAAACATATTCTGTTGTCGGCTATATAGAAGTCAGAGCAGAGAGCCATGAAATTTCTTGTTTTAACCACACGTCATAAAGACAACACCGTCTTCAAATATAAAGGAGTAGATAGGTTAACAACCACTGTAATGAGCTTTCCCAAGATACTGTCCTAGAAATGTAGAATTTCAAAACATTTAATGTTTGAAATATTATCGCTACAACACTTAATTGGCATATTTAGCATGACTCTTTATCTGTAGGGCCTGGATTATGTCTAGAGCTTGACAACTAAATCCTGCAGCGCAGAATTGTTAAACTTGTCTGTGTTTTTCAGTGATGTCACATGAATCAGAAACAACCCAACACATACTGTGGATTTTAAGATAAAAAATATCCAATAGAAAGATGCATTGGGTGTTTTATGACATGAAACAGTGTGGAATGGTTTTGTTCAAACGATCTCTTTAAAAAGGCTTAAAACAAACATGTAATGAAAATTAATTTGAACAGGGAGAATTTTTATCCTTCCACAAAATAGTTTCTGAATGTTCTTCTTAAATGTTTAATTAACAGTTTATAACTTTCTCGATGCTGGACTGCATCATCACCAATGAAATTCCAGCTGCTGTTAGTTATACTTTCAATCATTTTTAAAATTGTGTGTGACACACACACATACACACAAGTACACACACATACAAGCTGTAAAATGGCTCAAACAATTATTTGTATTCATTCTTGGAATCTGGTTGTTGCTAGCAAGGCTGACATTTATTGCTCTTCCCTAGTTTCTCTGCATCACTTCAGTCCATATGGTGAAGGCACTCCCATCATGCTGTCGGCAACCAGCAGGGACTGTAGTCATTAGATGTAAATGAACGGCACTTCGGGGAGACGGTGGTATCACGACAATGTCACTGAGGCCCAGTCTAATGTTCTGGGGAACACAGGCTCAAAACCCACCAAACAAATCTGGAATTTGCAAGCTCGTCTTAGTAATGACCATTGTTGAAAAACCCATCTGGTTCACTAATTTGTTTTAGGGAAGGAAATCTGCCATCCTTACCCTTGACTACAGACATATAGCAATGTGGTTGTCACTTGACTGCCATCTGAAATGCCTCGCATGCCACTCAGTTCAAGGACATTTATTGAGGGGCAACAATAAATTGGTCTTTTCAGCAACACCAATATCCCATGAAAGTAGAGTAGCAAAACCTAGGGGGGCAGTTTATTACTATTAGTGTGGGATTGGAATTCTAAATCTTCCAAAGTGACATTTGAACTCACATTCTCTGGATCATTTGTCCAGTGGAATAATTACACAACTGTACCTATTATTTTTATGACTAAATTTATATTATTAAAATTCATACAAAATACTGTAATAATTTTAAGTATTTGACCTTTCACCCAGTTTTGTTCCTCGTATTTGTAGTCAGACCACACAATTCATTAAGCACTAATCTCTTGAGCACTTTACTCGTATTTATACATAGAAACAAACATCAACTCTACTGCTTTCAGGTTAGTAAGAAGCCAATTTCTAATGACTGATTATCAGTAACTTCAATAATACAGCATTGGACTTCAAATAGTAAACACCAGTTTAAAACTTACTGTAGAAATTATTTCACAAATTTGAAGTCAGATCTGTCTAAGGAAAGAATTAAAATTGTTCAGGGACCTTTTAAACTGCCAATCATACACACCTACAACTTGTCCACGATACACATGGGACTGACATTAACCCTAGAAATGCTGAATACTGGGTCAATTTTACAACTATAAAAATTGATGTCAATTTTTTTTGTGAGAAGTGGGTGCAGTAGAAAGAATTATAAGGAAGAGCAAGGTCAGAAAATGTTTTGAAACCACTATTTTAGGTGGAATAATAAATGCAGGAATCTTTCAATGCAAGTTATGTATTTAAAGCTGCAAGGGAACTCAGATGCTAAGGATTTAATGGATCTGAGATGGTTGTCCATAGGAGTCAGAACTTCTGTTCCTAATAAGATTATTAGTGTTGTCTTTTACATCATATTTAAACTTCTGAGCTTACTGTTGAGAACTTGTGCATGCCAAATCAGCCCTGTGTGACAAAAGAAATAGACAATCATCAAATTTAAATGAAATAACCTGCAGTGTATGACTACAAGATACATGTCATATATATACAACAGGTTTAATTTCGAGGACTTTTGTCTTCAAAGCCTGGCAGCTCGTTGGTCTAGGGCTATGATTCTCACTCTAGGTATTGTAATTTGCAAGTTTGCAAGAGGTGCTGGTTTCAAATCCCAGACAAGCTTTTTGCTGGTAGTTCCTATTGACCAAGTCCCAGGTTTAAAGGGACCTGATTGAAGTGTGTCGGATTATGAGGGGCATGGGCAGGGTGAATAGAAATCAGCTGTTCCCCTTAGTTGAAGGGTTAAAAACAAGGAGGCATAATTTTAAGGTGAAAGGCAGGAGGTTTAGAGGGGATTTGAGGAAAAACCTTTTTACCTAGAGGGTGGGGGGAATTTGGATTGCAGTGCTTGGGAGGGTAATTGAAGCAGGAATCCTCAATCTTTAAAAAGGACTTGGATGAGCACTTGAAATGTCATTGCATACAAGGTAATGGGCCAAATGCTGGGAAATGGAATTAGTGTTGATTAAAGTATCGTTTTTTTGTTGGTGCGGGCTTCTTGGGCCGATGGGTCTCTTCTGCATTGTGTGATTCTATGACTGCCGTGAGGGATTTTTTTTGTCCAAAAGCCTGGCTAGTTCTTTTTTTTAGTAAACATTTTATTGAGGTATTTTTTTTGGCATTATAGCAACAAGACGATAAACAATGTACATGAAACTATAAACATAGTGCAAAAGCCGTCACCCTCCCTTACAGGTCCCACCTTTATTAATACCCTACTTTAAGCTAAACGAACCCCCCCCCCCCGCCCTTCTGCTGACGATTAATTTTCCGCGAAGAAGTCAACGAACGGTTGCCACCTCCGGGCGAACCCTAACAGTGACCCTCTCAAGGCGAACTTGATTTTCTCCAAACAAAGAAAGCTAGCCATGCCCGATAGCCAGGTCTCCAACTTCGGGGGCTTTAAGTCCCTCCAAGCTAATAGTATCCGTCTCCGGGCTACCAGGGAAGCAAAGGCCAGAACGTCTTCCTCCTCCTGGATTCCCGGATCTTCCGACACCCCGAAAATCGCCACCTCTGGACTCAGTGCCACCCTTGTTTTTAACACCGTGGACATGACATCTGAAAACCCCTGCCAAAATCCCCTGAGCTTCGGACATGCCCAGAACATGTGGACATGGTTTGCTGGTCCTCCCACACATTTTGCACACTTGTCTTTCACCCCAAAGAATCTGCTCATCCAGGCCACTGTCATGTGAGCCCGGTGAACGACCTTAAATTATAACAGGCTGAGCCTGGCACATGTTGCGGATGCTTTTGACTCTACTCAACCCGTCCGCCCATAGACCATCCTCCAGCTCCTCCTCCCACTTGCGCTTCAGCTCCTCGGTCTGCGTCTCCTCTGACCCCCATAAGTTCTTTGTAAATGTCCGAGACACTCCCTTCTCCTGCCCACCCTCTGGAAACTACCCTGTCCTGAATCCCCCTTAGCAGTAGGAGCAGGAAGGTTGACACCTGTTTATGTAGGAAGTCCCGCAGCTGCAGATACCTGAATTTGTTTCCCCTTGCCAACCCAAACTTATCCTCCAGCGCCCTCATACTCGGAAAGCTCCCCTCTATAAACATATCCCCCATCCTCTCAATCCCTGCTCTCCGCATTATCCGGAACCCCCCATCCATACTTCCCGGGGCAAACCGGTGATTATTACAGACTGGGGACCAGACCGATGCTCCCTCTGCTCCTACATGTCTCCTCCAATGCCCCCAGACTCTCAGGGCCGCCACCACCACAGGACTGGTGGAGTACCGTGCCGGCGGGAATGGCAGAGGCGCAGTTACCAACGCCCCCAAACTGGTGCCCTTGCATGAAGCGGCCTCCATACGCTCCCATGCCGACCCCTCCCCACCACCCACTTCCTGATCATGGCTATATTCGCCGCCCAGTAACAGTTACTAAAATTTGGCAGCGCCAGCCCGCCCTCTCCCTGACTCTGCTCAAGCATTACCTTCCTTACACGCGGGGTCTTGCCCGCCCAAACAAACCAGAGATCACTTTGTTGACCCATTTAAAAAAGAAACGTGGAATAAAGATGGGGAGACATGAAAACACAAACAGGAATTTTGGGAGGACCATCATCTTCACCGTCTGCACCCTCCCAGCTAGTGAAAACGGGAGCGCCACCCATCTCCGAAAATCATCCTTCATTTGGTCTACTAGGTGGGCCAGATTTAAGTTATGCAGTCGGTCCCATTCCTGCGCCACTTGAATGCCTAGGTACCTAAAGCTTCCCCCTACTAATCTAAACGGCAGCTCCCCCAATTGCCTACCTTTCCCCTCGCCTGGAACGCAAACATCTCACTTTTCCCCATATTTAGCTTATATCCCGAAAACCGGCCAAATTCCTAGAATCCTCATGATTTCTTCCATCCCCTCTATTGGGTCCGATACATACAGAAGCAGGTCATCCGCATAGAGTGAAACCCTGTGTTCCCCCCCCCCCCCGCCGGACCAGTCCCTTGAGGCTCTCAGAGCAATTGCCAGCGGCTCTATAGTTAGCGCGAACATCAATGGGGAGAGGGGGCATCCCTGTCTTGTCCCCCGGTGCAGTCTAAAATAATCCAATGCTGTCCTATTCATCCGTACACTTCCGAACCGTCCCAGTACCTCCCACAGATAATCCCATTCTACCCGATCAAAAGCCTTTTCTGCATCCATTGCGATCACTACCTCCACCTCCGTACTTTCCGGGGGCATCATGATCACATTTAACAACATTCTTAAATTGGCCACCAACTGCCTACCCTTAACAAACCCCATCTGGTCCTCCCCAATAACGTCCAGAACACAATCCTCAATCCTGGAGGGCAAACGTTTGGCCAGTAGTTTGGCGTCCACATTCAACAGGTATATCAGCCTGTAGGACCCACACAGCTCCGGGTTCTTGTCCCACTTCAGAATCAGCGAAATCGTGGCCTGTGACATTGTCGGGGGCAGCACCCCTCTTTCCCTTGCCTCAATGAACATCCTCATCAACACCGGCCCCAATATCCCAGAGAACTTTTTATAAAACTCCACTGGATACCCGTCCGGCCCCGAGGCTTTACCCGCCAGCCTGTCCTTCAGACCTTCCACTATCTCTTCCAACGCGATCGGGCCCCCAGCCCTTCTACCAGCTCCCCGTCCACCTTTGGGAAATTCAGCCCTCCCAAGAAGTGCCTCATCCCCTCCGGCCCCATCGGGGGTTCCGACCTGTACAGCCTGCTGTAGAAATCCCTAAACACCTTATTCACACCTGCTGAATCTCCAACCAGGTTCCCATCTCCGTCATTTCCTTTCCCTATCTCCCTGGCTGCCTCCCTCTTTCTAAGCTGCTGTGCAAGCATTCTGCTGGCCTTCTCTCCATGCTCATAGATCGCCCCCCTCGCCTTTCTGAGCTGCTCCACTGCCCTCCCTGTGGTTAACAAGCCGAACTCCGCCTGTAGCCTCTGCCGTTCCCTTAAAAGCCCTGCCTCTGGGGTGTCCGCATACCTCCTATCGATCGGAAGTATCTCCTTAACCAGTCGGTCCGTCTCTGCCCTGTCCACCTTCACCCGATGGGCCCGTATCGAGATCAGCTCCCCTCTGACCACCGCCTTCAGTGCTTCCCAGACCACCGCTGCTGAAATTTCCCCCATGTCGTTGACCTGCAGGTAGTTCTGAATACATTTCCTCAGCCGCTTGCACGCCCCTTCGTCAGCCAAAAGTGCGGGCGCTGGTAACTGTCTTTACTAACCTGCAGGTCAACCCAGTGCGGAGCATGGTCTGAGATTGTGATCGCCGAGTACCCTGTGTCCACCACCCCTGCCAGTAAGGCCCTGCTCAAAATAAAGAAATTAATCCGGAAGTACACTTTATGCACGTGAGAGTAGAAGGAGAATTCCTCCACCCTTGGCTGCCCAAATCTCCATGGACCCTTTTAGTTCCTTTGCCATTGCTGGCACCCTGCCCGTTTTTGAGCTTGACCGGTCCAAGCCAGGGTCAATAACTGTGTTGAAATCCCCTCCCATCCCAACCTGTGCGAATCCAGGTCTGGTATCTTCCCCAGCATCCTCTTTATAAACTCCACATCATCCCAATTAGGCGCATACACATTTACTAATACCACCTGCACCCCCTCCAGTTTCCCACTGACCATAATGTACCGACCTTCCACGTCCGAGACTATTCTACCCGCCTCAAACACCACCCGTTTATTGATCAGGATCGCGACCCCTCTAGTCTTTTAATCCAGTCCCGAGTGAAAGACCTGACTGACCCAGCCTTTCCTCAATCTAATCTGGTCAGTTACTCTAAGGTGCATCTCCTGCACAACCCTCGAACATTCCAGGTGATCAGCCTAGTTGGGGGACTCATTGCCCCCCCCTTCGCCGATCAGCCATCCCCTTTTTTGGGCCGGCCTCCAGCCCATGCTCCGCACCTCCACCGACCCACCCCCAGGCAGCCTCCGCCTCCAACCTCCTCTCTGTCCCTTGGCCCAAGTCCCTCCCTCGTCAGCAGAACATTTTCCCCCCTCCCCCCCCAAGTAACAACACTCTGTAACCCAACCCCTTTGATAAACCGAACATATACACACCCCCCACTGCCCTTTGTGAGCTAGCCCGCTCAGCTAGCTTGGTGGCCCCATCCCTGGTGTCAGATAGTCTCCCACCCTCCACCCCGCTCATACAAACACTCCAACGTCAAACAATCCCCACACAATTGCCCAACAGAAAAACACCAAAATCTAAACAAACACACCTCCATCCCCCAACAGTGCAAATGAAAACCTTAACTCACTCAGCTCTACCGCTGGTCCCAAATCAATACAGAAGGCATTACAAACAGCTTCCACAAAACGAAAAATGAGAAACCTTTTTTTCAGAACAAAGAAAAAAACCGAAAAAAAACATGAACGTTGCAGTAAAGTTCAAAAATTCTCAGTCCACCACCAGTCCTTTCTTTTTCACGAAGTCCAGGGCGTCCTCAGGCGACTCGAAATAAAAGTGCTGTTCCTCTTACGTAACCCAGAGACGGGCCGGATACAACAGTCCAAACTTCACCTTTTTTTAAAAAAGGATCGACCTAATCTGGTTGAAGCCTGCTCTTCTCCTGGCCACCTCCACACTCAGCTCTTGGTAGACCTGCAGGATACTATTGTCCCACTTACAGCTCCGTGTCTGCTTGGCCCACTATAGTATGCTCTCCTTATCCAAGTATCTGTGGAATCTCACTACCATTGCCCTCGGGGGGTCTCCCGTTCGCGGCTTCCTCGCGAGTGCTCTGTGAGCCCTGTCCACCTCCAAGGGTCGGGAGAATGCCCCATTCCCCAGCAGCTTCTCAAACATACCTGCGATGTATGCCCCAGCGTCCGCTCCTTCAGACCCCTCCGGGAGCCCAACGATTCTCATGTTCTGCTGGCGGGACATATTCTCTAGGTCCGCCACCTTCTCCAGGAGTTTCTTTTGCTGGTCTCTCAGCATCCCCACCTCCAGCTCCCCCGCAGTTTTACGTTCCTCCTGCTCAGCCAGCGCCTTCTCCACCTTCTGGATTGCCCGATCTTGGGCGTCCAATCTAAGCTCCAACCGCTCAATCGACTCTTTTAGCAGGTCCAAGCAGTCCCGTTTCTGCTTAGCAAAGCCTTCCTGAATAACTTGCATCAGCTGCTCCGTTGACCGCTGGGTCGACAAACCAGAGGTCCGGTCCTCTGCCATGCTGTCTCCCGCTGCAGCTTCAGCCCAAGCCTTCTCAGTCTTTCTGTTTCTGCCTTTACGAGCACTTCTAGTCCTTCTCTCCATGCACCGATGTGGGAATTCAGTACACAATTGCCTGTCTTCAGTTTTACAGTTCAAGTCCAGTAGAAAATCGGGGGAAAAGGTCCAAAAGTCCGACCCGAGCGGTTTACTCCTTCATAGCCGCCACCGGAAGTTGAAACCTGACTAGTTCTATTTGTCAATTAAGAGACACACCCTTGTGAGTCCTTGTAGTTGAAGATGGTTTGAAATTGTCTGTTTGAGTCAGCAGATGATGTGGATTCATTTATACATGAATGGTTATGTACATATCTGGGTTTAGAGACATACCGTCAGGGGATTATTCATCCTCAGAGAAACTGTGGAATTTTTTACACAAGTGAACAAGAAGAAATGGTTGTTTTAGATTCTTGTGCATTGAGATCCAGGAGTATGTTATGGCATGAAGTGGAAGATTTCAAGTCCTCTCTCAAGGACTAGCCATGTCAGCCAGACTACTAGGGGAGGCAGTGAACAAAGGCCAAGAAATTACAATAAAACAAAACTTCCATTTAGATGATGCTTTCAATGAAGACAAAAATCAACATCCATCCAAAGACAGATGTTTGGCAGGCCAGGGTTGGAGGATTGCAGGGTTATCTGGATGGTTGTTGGGCTGGAGGACATTGCAAAGATAGAGATCTGCAAGGCCCTGAAGAATTTAAATAAAAGGATAAAAAATTTAAATTTGAAGTGTTGGGGGTTGGCAGCCAATGCATTTTCCTTCCTTGTTTTCCCTGCAATCCGTGGCATGGCCAACCACATACAGAATCATAGAATTCCGACTTTGCAGAAGGAAGCCATTCTGCCCATCGGGTCTGCACCAACGTTCCAAAGGAGCACCCCACTCAGGCCTCCACCTATCCCTGTAACCCCGCCTAACCTTTTTGGACACTAAGGGACAATTTAGTATGGCCAATCCACCCAACCTGCACATCTTTGGACTGTGGGAGGAAACTGGAGCACCGGAGGAAACCCATGCATACACGAGGAGAGCCTGCAACACCACACAGTCACACGAGGTCAGAATTGAACCCGGGTCCCTGGCACTGTGAGGCAGCAATGCTAACCACTGTGCCACCATGCCGCCCACTGTACCCTCCTTCCGTGACTCTCCTACATTTTCAGGTCAGTGACAATGCATGTGAAGAAAACGCGTTTCCTCCCACCCTAGACTGTTACCACTGGAACAACAAGGATCTGTCCTTGATCTCCGTCTCTTCCTCATCCACAGATTGCCTGTTGGTGACATTATCCAAAGACAAAAGTATTGTGACACACATGAGGAGGATAGTGTTAAACTTCAAATGGATGTACGGAGGCTGGTGGAATGAGCAGGAAGGTGTCAGATTAAATTCCACGCAGAAATGTGTAAAGGAATAAATTTTGCTTTGAGAAGAGATTTAATAGAAGTATTAAAAATCATTAGGATTCTTGACAGAGTAGATAGGGAGAAACTGTTCCCATAGGTGGTAGGATTGAGAATCAAAGAACACTGATTTCTGCAGCAGAGAATTCAACATACTAATGACCCTCAGAGAGGGTCTTATATGCTTCAATAAGATCACCTCTCATTTTAGATGCGCAACTTGTTCAATCTTTCTCCATTAGATAAGGCCTTCTTCCTCCGAGGAATGAGACAAGTAAAACCTATCTGAACTATTTCTAACGCAATTATATATATTTCAAATAAGGAGATGTAAATGCTGTACACCAGTTATGATTTCACCAAGGCAATGTAGAACTGAAGGAAACACAGGGCTCTGCCTTCAGAGTCATGAATAAACTGGCTAGTTTTCAGAGTGTGTGAAATGTTCACTGTAATCCCTGGGGCTTGACCGTACCTGACTTGCATTATACCATAAGGTCTTGCTGCACATTCTTGAAAGTGCAACATGACCTAACCCAAAAGCCTTTCTCAACTACTGTAAAATGATAAAATAAACATTTGCATTTCTTGCTCCTGGAAGTCATGGGAAAAGTACTTTAATACTAATGTTATGTTGCTCTAAAGAGGTTCGACCGATATTCACATACCACCTTGTTTTCCATATTTTGTGAACAAAAATAAATCTTGAACCTTTGACAGATGTCAGTATGTAAATGACAAAACTGGAAAACAGTAAGAATGTTTAAAATACCTATGGTTTAATAATACAAAAGGCAGTACTGTGTGAGACTTTATGAGCATCCCAATTTTCTCTATAAGACGCCATCCATTCACAAAGACTATAATGAGATATTTATTTTTCCAGCAGGGTGAACATATCAACTTAAAAACTTCAAATATCTAAAAGAAAATGATGAGTTAGCTTTTGTGAATTAACATTAGTAAATATCGAACACCATTATGTACATACACACAGCTTAGAGATACAGAATACCAGCGTGAAAGAATACTTTTTTTATTGTTCATTCATGGGTTGTGGGCTTCGCTGGCTCGGCCAGCATTTATTGCCATCCTAATTGCCCCTGAGAAGGTGGTAGTTGGCCACCTTCTTGAACCACTGCAGTACTTGTGTTGTAGGGATATCCAGTGTTGTTAGGGAGGGAGTTCCAGGGTTTTGACCCAGCGTCAGTAAAGGAACGGAACGGTGGCGCAGAGGATTACACGGTGGCACAGTGATTAGCACTGCTGCCTCATATCACCAGGGACCCGGGTTCAATTCCAGCCTTGGAAGACTGGCTGTGCGGAGTTTGCATGTTCTCCCCTTGCCTTTGTGGGTTTCCTCCGGGTGCTCCAGTTTCCTCCCACAGTCCAAAGATGTGCAGGTTCAGTGGATTGGACATGCTAAATTGCCCCTTAGTATCCAAAGTTGTGCACGTTAAGTGGGGTTATTGGGATAGGGTGAGGGAGTGCTCTTTCAGAGGGTTGGTGCAGACTCAATGGGCTGAATGGCCTCCTTCTGCCCTGTAGGGGATTCTATGAAGTCAAGATGTTGAGTGGCTTGGAGGGTAACCTCCTGGTGGTGGTGTTCTCAGGTGTCTGCTGTTCTTGTCCTTCTAGATATTATTGGCCGATGGTTTCAAAGGTGCTGTCCAAGGAGCCTTGGTGAGTTCCTGCAGTACAACCTAGAAGGTACACACTGCACCATTGTGTGGCAGTGGTGGAGGCAGTGAATGTTTGCGGATGAAGTGTCAATCAAGCAGGCTGCTTTGTCTTGGATGGTGTTGAGCTTCCAGTATTTTGTTGGAGCTGCACTTCTCCAGTCAAATGGACTGTATTTCATCATACTTCTGCTTTGTAGCTGGGAAACAGGCTTTGGGGAGTTAGGAGGTGAATTACTTGCTGCAGAATTCCAAGCCTTTGACCCGTTCTTGTAGCCAGTGTATTTACATGGCTCGTCCAGTTAGGCTGCTGGTCAAAGGTAACCCCCAGGATTTTGCTAGTGGAGGATACAGCAATGGTAGTGCCAAGGGGCAATGATTAGATTCTCTTTTGTAGGAGATGGTCACTGACTGGCACTTGTGTGGTGTGAGTGTAACTTGCCACTTTTCAGCCCAAGCCTGGATATTGTCCAGGTCTTGCTGCATTTCTACATAGCCTGCTTCAGTTTCAGAGGAGCCACAAATAGTGCTGAATATTATGCAACCATCTGTGAACCTCCCCACTCCGACCTTATAGAACATAGAACAATACAGCGCAGTACAGGCCCTTCCGCCCACGATGTTGCACCGAAACAAAAGCCATCTAACCTACACTATACCATTATCATCCATATGGTTATCCAATAAACTTTTAAATGCCCTCATGATGGAAGGAAGATAATTGATGAAGCAGCTGAAGATGGTTGGGCCTAGGACACTTATGAGTAAGAATGCAAAAAAGTAACTAATTATAATGCAATGGCCTGGATGTTATTTTGTTTTATATATGCTGCAATGGACCATGTATCTTTTCTTTTCTTGTCATCCCTAATATTTATTTGTAACTGTTCACACTAAGAGTGGGATCTACCAGTCACATTGTGCCCAAAAAGCAGTGGGCTGCATCGCAACCGGTAGAAGCCGGTTATCCCACTTCTGGGATCTACCAGGCTCATCACGCCTTGTGAGATCTAATGCAATCTCGCGACATGTCGCAATCTGAATCCCACCCATTGCGAGCGGGATCACTTTCTAGCAAATCATAGATTATCATAGAATTTACAGTGCAGAAGGAGGCCATTCGGCCCGTCGAGTCTGCACCAGCTCTTGGAAAGAGCACTCTACCCAAGGTCAACACCTCCAACCTATAACCCAGTAACCCCACCCAACACTAAAGGAAGCTTTGGACACTAAGGGCAATTTATCATGGCCAATCCACCTAACCTGCACACTTTTGGACTGTGGGAGGAAACCGGAGCACCTGGAAGAAACCCATGCTCACACGGGGAGGATGTGCAAACTCCGCACAGACAGTGACCCAAGCCGGAATCGAACCTCGGACCCTGGAGCTGTGAAACAATTGTGCTATCCACAATGCTACCGTGCTGCCCAAATCTGCACATTAGAGTGAGACAGCTAGTCTCACTTTACTATGTATTCATGAGATCAAACCAATGTGTGGGATCTAAATCCCTTGCCTTGGAAACCTCGGGCAAGTGCCGTTCAGTGCTAGTCTCCACAAACAGGGACCTGACGGAATGGCACTCATGGGGATCTTCCAGGGGATTGGAGGCCCCCAGGTGCATGCCCTCTGTGCAGGCGGGTACCGTGGGTCTCTGAGGCAAAGGGGATGAATCCCAAAGTCTCAGGTAACTCGGGAATCTGCACATTGGTTTTATGCAATTATAATGCAATGCCCTGTATGTTATTTTGTTTTATATATGCTGCAATGAACCATGTATCTTTTCTTTTCTTGTCATCCCTAATATTTATTTGTAACTGTTCACACTAAGAGTGGGATCTACCAGTCACATTGTGCCCGAAAAGCAGTGGGCCGCATCGCAACCGGTAGATGTCGGTTATCCCACTTCTGGGATCTGCCTGGCTCTAAAATGCAGATTTTCTAAAACGTGATTCCCCTTGCCACATCTCGTGAGATTGCGGTGAATCCCGCGAGGCGTTGCGAGCCGAGTCGATCCCGGAAGTGGGGTATCCTGGCTTTCATCGACCATGCTGCTTGCGGCAGCTGCTTTTCTGGCAAAGCGCGGCCGGATGTATGCGCCCAAAGTATTGGTATAGGGCGGCACAGTGGTTAGCACTGCTGCATAACAGCTTCAGGGACCCGGGTTCACTCCCGGCCTCGGGTAACTGCCTGTGTCGAGATTGCATATTCTCCCGTGTCTGCGTGGGTTTCCTCCGGGTGCTCCGGTTCCTCTCACAGTCCAAAGATGCGCAGGTTAGGTGAGCTGGCGATGCTAATTCCCCCTAGGTTAGATGGGTTTACAAGGTTACAGGGATAAGGTGAAGGCATGGTCTTTTCTAGGGCCTGTACAGACTCGATGGGCCGAATGGCCTCCTTCTGCATTGTAAATTCTATGATTCCATAATAACAGAAAATGCTGACAATACTCTGCAGATCAGGCAGCATCTGTGGACTAAAACAGTGTTGATGCTTCAGGTTGATGTTTCTATTGCACAATTCCAGCATCTGCAGTATTTTACATTTGTAAAGGTTACTGATATTACTGTGTACATTTCTGGGTATACTGGTGCGTCTATGTAGCTTTCTGCGTTTTCTATGTTTTCTTCTACATCTGGGTCTACTCCAAATATAACTGGTCAGAAAGCATCAAGTATTCCATTCCATTTTATCTGATGTTCAAGAGCATCACTGAGTAGCGAGCATTACTGTGGCTCATCTCAATTTGCGCAAAACCAACAAAGAAAATATTTTGCCCAACAATTTTCCACCTTCTACAATATTAAACATGCTGACGCTGTATGTACTTTTCTAATCTATATGAAACTTCTGCTTATGCAGTTGGGGAGGGTTTTAAATCTTTCCGGGGATGTAGCTTTCTCGTTTTCATTACAATGTTTAGCAGTATATTCATAGAGAATTGGGGCAGCACAGTGGCGCAGTGATTAGCACTGCTGCCTCATGTGCCGAGGACCTGGGTTTGATCTGTGCGGCGTTTGCACATTCTCCCCATGTCTGTATGGGTCTCATCTCCACCAAGCAAAAGATGTGCAGGGTAGGTGAATTGGCCACACTAAATTGCCCCTTAACCGGAAAGAAAATTGGGTACTCTAAATTTATTTTAAAAATATTCATAGAGAATTTACTTTTTAGAATTCAACAGAATCTTACGGCGAGTAACTCACCTCCTGATCCCCCAAAGCCTATCTGCCATCTACAAGGCACAGGTCAGGAGTGTGATGAAATCATAGAATCAAAGAATCTGTACAGTGTAGAAGGAGGCCATTTGGCTCGTCGAGTCTGCACCGACCCTCTGAAAGAGCACTCCACCCTATTCCACAACCCTGTAACCTAACCTACACATCCCTAGAGACTAAGGAGCAATTGATCATGTCCAATCCACCTAACCTGCTCATTTCTGGACTGTGGGAGGAAACCGGAGCTCCCGGAGGAAACCCACGCAGACACGGGGAGAATGTACAAACTCCACAGAGCCAGTCACCCGAAACCGGAATTGAACCCCGGTTCCTGCCGCTGTGAGGCACTAGTGCTAACCATTGTGCCACCGTGCTGTCCCAATTCTCCACCTGCCTGGATGAGTGCAGCTCCAGCAACACTCAAGAAGCTCAACACCATCCAGGACAAAGCAGCCACTTGATTGCTACTGCTTCCACAAACATTCAAATCCTCCTCCACCGACGGACAGTGGCAGCTGTGTGAACCATCCACAAGATGCACTGCAGTAACTCACCATTGGTTCCTTAGACAGTACTTTCCAAACACACGACCATTACCATCTAGACGGACAAGAGCAGCAGATACCTGGGAACCTCACCACCAAGAGGTTCCCCTCCAAGTCACTCACCACCCTGATTTGGACATTTATCGCCGTTCCTTCACTGTCGCTGAGTCAAAATCCTGGAACTCCCTCCCTAACAGCACATTGGGTACCTGCACCTCAAGGACTGCAGCGGTTCAAGAAGGGAACACACCACCACCTTCTGAAGGGCAACGAGGGATGGGCAATAAATGCTAGCCTAACCAACAACGCCTACATCCTGTAAATGATTTTTTTTTTAATGAGTTGATAGATGTGCTGGAGTATCGCAATGCATGTACTAGAAAGGAATTTCAGTGTTCGAAAAGCAATGTCACTAAGCTGGAAGTGAGCTCTGAATTGTAAATATGATTTATCATGGTTCTTTAGATTGCTTGTCATTCAGAACTGTCATAAATGTCACCTACCCAGGGTATTCCTAACAGAATCACATTTAGTAGTCAGTGAAATTGACATTGGAATTAGTGGCAATTAAAAAAAAAATTCAACCTAAATGCCCACAATGTTGTAGCCTAATTTATTGCCATTTTTCATTTTGACTGTTCCTTTTCACTATATTATTTGTTTCTGTGATTTGTACAAGAATACAGGATCCTCACTTTTTTTCTGACTATTGTGCAATTTAACTAGACCAGTCATGCTTAACTGCATTCATCTGTGTTATTTCAATTAGCAGCCCAAGGCATTATCACTTCTTGTATAAACCAGCCAATCAATCTGGAAAATAGAACAGCTTGATTATCAATCACTTCAAAATACCTTCAACATTAATGAAAATAAATCCTTCCCCTTGGCAACTAGGTGTGTACAGTTGTCCATTTTTACACAAATGCCAACTTTTGGTCAGACTTAACCAGTGGTGAAACTATTCAAAACAATGAACTGGTTTTAAAATAAATTAAGCTGAACATCTGATTTGCACATGAGTATAACAAACAGCATTTAAAATCTAATTCTGCATAAATAATTTTCAGGATGTTATAGATATTTTGTAGCACTTAGCAAAAAGACTGCAGCTGCCATGAACTAAGGTATTCAAACTAGCTGTGGGTGCATTCTCTAATTGTGAATCATATCGGGCGATGTCTTTCATTTCAACACCTTTTAGATATAACCATCTTAAACCAATTGCGATATTGGAATGCCATTGAAATAAAAGCCATCGGAATTTTATGCAAAAACATCCAATAGAAAATTGACACGGTGAAGAGTTCACAGTCCTATCTATTTGAGTTCCCTTCCTCTCTTACACCGTTGAAATTTAATCTTTTTTTGTAACTTCTTATATTTGTCCAGTAAAGCAGACAGAACCACGGAAGTTCCTGTATGCTTGTAGTTGATCCTGCATCGCTAGCAAGCAGATTGGAATTTTCAGTTAGAAATAATCAACTTATTAAAAAAAATGTAAATATTCTTATTTTCTTGATCACGAGCACCGACCTAATTTTTAATTAGGGGCAAAAAAAATACATTCACGTTATTGTCAGAAAAGATTATCAGTCAGCCCACTGGTGTGGACTTAATAGGAGCCTGTTCTACAGGAAACTGCTTGCACTATTTTTCAACGACTTGCATTATTGCAGAACATACACATTTTAATTATCTAGCCAACTGATTTATTATTTAAATGTTATATTTTAATATTGCTGAACATAGTGAATATGACTAACACAATCTATTCAATCATAGAGTTTAGCTCATTGATTTAACCAGTTAACTAAACATTCTACAAATGTGTCTGTTCAGCTTTCTGGCCGTCCACCTCTTCGGCAAGATGAGCTGAGCCAAATTTAAGAAGTTCAGGTACTTCTTTAATTCTACAGCCCAATATATTTCACCTTGATTGGTTGCCTTTCTTTGAGTGGCATGTGTGTAAACCTCAGCAGGTTGGTAACTGTTTTATTGCATTGAGCGTTTTGCACTTATTCTAACACTCAACACTGCTCCAAATTAGTTACTCGCTGAACTAAAAAAAGATGTTAAACAACATGACATTAATTCTGTTTTACTGTAAACATCCACCATACGCTGAGGATGTAGTCTTTCAGAACTCAATTCTTGTATCCTTGATATGATGGCCAGTGAAAGATACATAACCTGCTTTGGCTTTCATTATTTATTCCACTTAGCAGGTTAAATATCTAGATTAATATCTTTGGTCTTTATTTCAGTGAAAATAAACTTTGGTCTGTGAATCTTTCTTTGTAACTTTAAATCTAGTTCCCAAATCATCCACATCCTTCATTGAATCCTCTGCAACACATTATTGTCTTTTTGAAACAAGCAAATTTCAGTTTTGCTCAAATAGATGTCCTAGTATAGTTCTTGAACAGATTTTTAAAAATGTTAGTGTACCCAATTCATTTTTTCCAATTAAGGGGCATTTAGCGTGGCCAATCCTCCTACCCTGCATATCTTTGTGTTGTGGGGGTGAAACACATGCAAACAAGGGGAGAAGGTGCAAACTCCACACGGACAGTAACCCAGGGCTGGGATCAAACCTGGGACTTCGGCGCCATGAGGTAGCAGGGCTAATCACTGCACCGCCTTGCTGCCCAACTCGAACAGATTTTAACATGGATAAACATACTAATATATTAGTCAATCCTCAGGCCAACAACTTGAATGGTTTCAATTCCTTTGCGTTCCATCAATTTATGTTCTACTCATCACCAAGTCACATAACTTGTTATCAACAGAAAATATTATGTTACAAGTCATATCATACTTGTAACTCTTAGGAGAAACAACTATCGTATTTTGATTTATTAATACATGGTTAGGTGACTGAACACTTCGCTGCAGGACCCCACCAGTCATTAATTTTTATTCAGACCGTTTCATCCTTGTTTTCTTGCATTTGTTCATTCAATTATCTAATTTGGCTTTCATTCCATGAAATTTAATCTGGTTTCAAACCAGTTGAATAATTAGTAGAATATTCAATTACAGGAAAACTAATCAGTAGTGCATGGAATTTAGTTCTTTGAGTACTGTTACATCTTGTAATAGTTTGCAAATTATCCAGAAATAGTTTGGTGCACTTTGCAGTGTTCAGAATAAACATGGAGAATTTCAGCATGTGCAATGTGAACACTTGTAAAATAATATTAAACAAAGATAAGGAGCTAAAACATTGATTAAGGTAGTTAATGAGTACAGGGATTATAATGTATTAAAATGACATGAGGCAACAAGCAAACTTCATGCTGATTTCTCAATAATTGTGACATGCAACAAAGCACAAAATGTCCTGCTGACTGACTGCAAGTTCATCAGGGAGCCCAAGTAGCTTTATGGCTAGCACGACTTATAGTTAACCTACACTTCTCAAAGGCAGTCTGCCCCTTTTAAAGGAGAGGTACATTCAGACTGAAGAGGCAGGTGAAAGTATTTCTGAAAGTCTTTGAGAGAAGAAAGAAGACAACCAATGGAGCAACAGGCCAGAAACGGTTCCCCGAACCAGGGGGAAGGGAGTATTCCTTCTTTTCACACGTCTATAACGTGTATTCGAGGATTGATTACTTTGTAGTGAGTCGGGAGATTTTGGTTGGGGTGGAGGAGGCAGAGCATGCGGGGATAGTTATCTCGGACCATGCATCCCACTGGCTGGATATTCGGTTCAGTACGGGACGAGAGCAGAGGCCAGGGTAGAGTTTTCACTCGGAGTTGTTGGCGGATGGAGGTTTTTGTGATAAGGTGCGGTTGGCGATTAGGGATTATGTGAAGTTCAATCAGAAGGGGCAGAATGGTAGCCTTGTGGATAGCACAATTGCTTCACAGCTCCAGGGTCCCAGGTTCGATTCCGGCTTGGGTCACTGTCTGTGCGGAGTCTGCACGTCCTCCCTGTGGGTTTCCTCCGGGTGCTCCGGTTTCCTCCCACAGTCCAAAGATGTGCAGGTTAGGTGGATTGGCCATGATAAATTGCCCTTAAGTGTCCAAAATTGTCCTTAGTGTTGGGTGGGGTTACTGGGTTATGGGGATAGGGTGGAGGTGTTGACTTTGGGTAGGGTGCTCTTTCCAAGAGCCGGTGCAGACTCGATGGGCCGAATGGCCTCCTTCTGCACTGTAAATTCTATGATAATCTATGAATGGGGAGGTGTCGGCGGGCATTTTTTGGGAAGCACTGAAGGCAGTGGTCCGGGGAGAAATTATCTCATTTACGGTTTGTGCGAATAAGGAAAGGAGGGCGGAACATGACCGTCTAGTGAGCGAGATAGTGGAGGAGATCAGGGAATATTCGAGGGTGCCCATCGTGGAGGGATTGGTGAGGAGGAAAGCGTTGCAGGGGCAATTTGACAGGCTGACAACGGGGAGGGCGGTAGGGCAACTGCGTAGGGCAAGAGGGGTGCAATACGAGTATGGGGAGAAGGCGAGCCGCAGGCTGGTGCACCAGCTGCGGAGGTAGGCTGCATCCAGGGAAATACTGAAGATCCAGACTGGGGCTGGGGATGTGGTGTCAGAGCTAGGGAAGATAAATGAGGCGTTTAGAGAGTATTACCAGGGACTTTGAGGCAGACCCAGGAGGAGAGGAGGGGGACATGGGGCGGTTTCTGGATGAGCTGGAATTTCCCCAGGTTGAGGAAGCAAAGAGGCAGGTGTTGGAGGAGCCCCAGGTGCTGGATAGTATCAGGAAGATGAAGTTGGGTAGGCCCCTGGGCCGGACAGGTACCTGGCAGAATTTTATAAGGAATTTGCAGTGGACCTGGCACCACATCTGTTGGGGGCGTTTAATGAAGCACTGGAGGAGGGGGAGTTGCCGGAGACGATGAAGCAGGCAGTAATCACACTAATCCCCAAAAAAGGGAAGGATCCGGTGGAATGTGGGTCGTGTAGACCCATATCACTATTGAACACGGATGTGAAAGTATTGACTAAGATGTTGGCGGGGAGGATGGAGGATTGTGTCCCGGGGGTGGTTGCAGAAGATCAAACATGCTTCGTGAAGGGCAGGCGGCTCGCGAGTAATATAAGACGGCTGTTGAATGTGGTGATGAATCTGTCGAGAGCTCTGGTACCGAAGGTGGTGGTGTCCATGGACGCGGAGAAAGCATTTGATTGGGTGGAGTGGGAGTACTTGTTCGAAGTTTTGGGAAGGTTTGGGTTTGAGCCGAGATTTGTGGCATGGGTGCGGTTGCTGTATGTGGCGCCAAGAGCGAGGGTGAGGACGAATGATATGAGCTCACAAAGCTTTGACTTACACAGGGGTATGAGGCAGGGGTGCCCGCTGTCACCGCTGCTGTTTGCGCTGGCCATAGAGCCATTGGCGATGGCTCTCAAGGGGTCGGCAGAGTGGCAGGGGATAATGAGGGTACAGAGGGAGCATCGGGTGTCGCTCTATGCTGATGACCTCCTGCTGTATGTTTCAGATCAGTTGGAGAGTATGGGAAGGATTATGGGCCTGTTGGGGAGGTTTGGAGGGTTCTCGGGATACAAGCTGAATGTAGGGAAAAGCAAGGTATTCCCGGTGAAGGAGCTGGCACAGCGGGCTAATTTAGGGGGGATGCCATTTACGGTAGCGAGGGATAGGTTTAGGTACTTGGGGATTCAGGTAGCGAGGGAATGGACGGGGCTTTATAAGTGGAACTTAACGAAGCTGGTGGAGGAGGCCAGGGAGGATCTTAAGAGGTGGGATACACTGCACTTAATGTTGGCGGGGAGGGTCCAAGTGGTGAAAATGAATATTCTGCCGAGATTCTTGTTTATCTTTCAAGCTCTCCCGATCTTTATACCAAAGGCTTTTTTTCAGAAAGTGGGCACAATCATCTCTGACTTTGTATGGACAGGGAAGGTGGCGAGGGTGGGGAGGACCCTGCTACTGAGGCAGAGGCAGCAGGGGGGGGGGGTTGGCGTTGCCAAACTTGCTTCATTATTATTGGGCGGCGAATGTGGACAAGGTGCGGCAGTGGTGGGAAGGAGAACGGGTAGAGTGGGTTAGGATGGAGGAGGAATCTTGTAAGGGGTCTAGTTTGAGGGCTATGGTGACGGCAGCATTGCCAATGGCTCCGAGTAGGTATTCAGGGAGCCCAGATGAGCCTGATACAGTTCAAGGTGGTGCACAGGGTGCATATGACTCGGGCGAGAATGAGTGGGTTCTTTCAGGGGAGAGCAGATGAGTGTGAGAGGTGTGGGTGGGGGCCAGCGAACCACTCGCACATGTTTTGGGGTTGTGGAAAATTGGAAAGTTTCTGGGCGGGAGTGTTCGCGGTCTTAACCAGGATAGTGGAGGAGGGAGTGGACCCGGACCCTTTGGTGCCGATATTTGGGGTTTCAGAGAAGCCAAAACTCATGGAGAGGAAGGCCAATGTCATGGCCTTCGCCTCTCTGATTGCACGGCGACAAATTTTGCTGGAGTGGCGGTCGGCATCGCCACCGGGGGTAGCAGCATGGTTGGGTGACCTGTACGACTTCCTGCGGTTAGAGAAGATAAAGTATGAGTTAATCGGCTAAGCAGGGAAGTTCGAGAAAAGGTGGGGGAAGTTTGATACCATGTTCGAGGAGTTGTTTGTCGCTGGGAGGGGGGTGATGGAGAGGGGGGTGAAAACGGAGGAAAATGTGTACAAGCTGTATCGTTGATTGTTGGGAAGAATGTTTCCCGGGTTGTTTATTTACTGTAGCCTACTTTGATACAAGTTTGAATTTAAAAAAAAGAAACGGTTCCCTGGACCTTTATTGCATGATGGAGGCCTATTTGTTCTTGAAGGGGAAAGGGATCATTCAAGGCATACCCTGCAAAGGGAATAGGAGTTGGTGGTCTGGGTGGTGAATTCTACGAATCTTCCCAAGTGAATGATCTATTTCAGTATCTTCCTGAAGTCCCCAACATCACAGCTGCCAGTTTTTAGCCAATTCGATTCATCCTTTGTGATATCAAGAAATGGCTAAAAGCAATGATTACAGGAAAGGCTATGATCCCTCACACATCCTTTGTAACACCTTAAACATTCAATCTTTCCACTGTTGATGCACAGTAGTGGCAGTGTATACCATCTCCTAAGTGCACTGCAGCAACTCACAAGACTCCTTCAAGAGCACCTTCCAAATCCTGCGACCTTCACCACAAATGACCTCAAATAACAAGTGCAACAGCTGCATGGGAACACTACCAAGTCACCAAGTTCCCTCCAAGTCACACACAATCCTGACTTGCAACTATATCACTGATCCTTCACTGTTGCTGGGTCAAAATCCTGAAACTCCCTTCCTACACAACATGGACTGCAGCGGTTCAAGAAACCGGCTCACCACCATCTTCCTACGGGCAATTAGGTTTGGGAAATAAAAGCAGGCCGAACCTATGACACTCACAACCTGTGAACAAATAAATAAGAGAAAACCTGAACTATTCCTGGACCAGTGTTCCAGGCAAGTCATATAACTAGGGCAGTAGAGAGGGCTTTAAACAAAATAGTAGATGGAAGGGACCATGTGAAGGGAAGTGTGGTAAATTAAAGGGAAACGACAAGGCAATGGGATAGGGTGGTGATTTGGGTCAGGGTAAAAAGTGTTGGGGAGAGGGGAAGGGGGGAAACCGAAAGTGTCGGGGGGTAGGGGGGATAAGGATAGCCGCCCAGAGAGAGGAGAGCTGAGGCGCCACGGTGGTGCAGTGGTTAGCACTGCTGCCTCACAGGTTCAATCCAGAACCTGGGTCACCATCCGTGTGGAGTTTTCACATTCTCTGTGTCTGTGTGGGTCTCACCCCCACAACCCAAAGTTGTGCAGGATATGCAGATTGGTCACACTAAATTACCTCTTAATTGGAACAAAAGAATTGGCTACTCTAAATTTATTTAAAAAAAGAAAAATAAACAGAGAGGAAAGCTTGCGAGGAACAGGGAAGGAATGGGAAGGAGGGCCTCCTACAGGAGAGAGCTCAGGCTCTGGGGAAAAACTGTGGTAACAAGCAGGCCCAGTCCCTAAAGACCAAGGAGGGATTGGGATTGGGATTGGGATTGGGATTCCACCCCCCACCCCCACCCACTGGATGAACTGTTAACTCAGATAGAAATAAATACCTGTGACCTGAGCCAATAAAAAGAAATGGGATTGCATGTTGCAGGGGCACGGATGGCTCGCTCCCATGGCCTGCCCGAAGAAAAATCGCTGGAAGGCAACTCACACTTTGCCATCCTGCCATGCAGCCTCCATACCCTGCGGGCAGGCTAAATTGCCTGACAGTGGGACTTCTGCCTTTCACTGGGGAGGAGTCCCAGCAGTACCAAGGTCTCGTAGGTGGACACTGCCGGAACTGCAATGAGTCCCAAGAGGTCTCAATGGGTCCCAGTGTGCGATGAATCTGGGTATTGGGTGGGATGGGGTTTGCCAACTTAGGGAGGGTGGGGGGGTTTGGTGGGAAATCAGTTAGGAAAACAGTGGGTGGAGGTTTTGCCTTAATGTGCAAAAGCCACTGCCCGAAGATAGTACCCCCACTTTCTTCCTGCCCTCTTAAAGACGTTTGAACAAAAATGGTCTGCCCATTCCCACCTGACTGGCCACCGCAACCATAATATTGCCTGAGAAGCATATTATCAGGGTCAATTGTTAACAAGCTCAATTGACCTCAGATTATTTATTTAAATATGGTGGACAGGCTGTCAATCCTGGCACCTACCCACCTACTGTGTTCAGAGTGGATGGGAAGCTGGGCACCCACTTTTATGTGTGTGTGCGTCCACTGCCAAAACACACTCAGCAGGGGCATGTAAAATCTAGACATAGTTCCAAGGATATTTGATAGTCAAGGATATTTGATATTTCAGAAAGACTGAAAGCTAGGAAAGTGTAATGGGATAGATCTTAGCTCAAAAGGTCAAGATGTCAAATCCGTTTGGGTAGAGGTAGGAAATAGTAACGGTAAGAGGTCAATTGTGGGAGTAGTTTAAAGGTCCCCTAACAGTAGCTACACTGTAGGTTAGAGTATACAGGAAGAAATAATGGAGCATTTAACAAAGGTATGGTGGTCTTGGAGTGCAGTGGGTAAAGTCTCTGCCACTTAGCCAGAAGCTCTGGGTTCAAGTCTCACCCGTGGACTTGATGGCCATGGAAGGTGCATTCATAATGCGGCCAAACAGTTTGAGTGTCAACCTTCAAATCTTTCCAAACACGCCAATAGCTGATGATAAGACGGGGTGAGACTCTTGGTCAGCCACGCTGAATGTAGAGTTGCGCCCCTCGAGCTATAAGCCTCTGGTGACAGAGCAGCGACCTGTTCTGGGAATAACTGGCTATGGAAACAGACTGCCCTTTAGTGCACCGCTAGGTGCAGAAGAGAATTGAAATTAGAACAAAGGTACTGAAATAATAATTTTAATCTACATATAGACAGTGCAAATTATTTTTACAAAGGTAGCCTGGAAGTAAAGGAGCCTTGAGGCGACAGCAATCATAACGTGTTAGAATTTCACATTTAGTTTGAAGGTGAGAAGTGTGGATCTAGTGTTTTACACCTAATTCAAGGTAATTATAAGGGTATGACGATAGAGTTAACTAAAGTGAACTGGGAAACTCGGTTAAAAGGCAGGACAGTAGTGAAGCAGTGGCAGGCTTTAAAGGAGCTATTTCTGCAAAGGTATATCCCAGTGAGAAAAAATGACTTTATGAGAAGGATGCATCATCCGTAATTATTGCTGTGACCCGCAATAAGATCAACCATGATCTTATTAAATGGCAGTGCAGGCTTGAATGGCCAACTGGCCTAGTACTGCCCCCAAGCCTTATGTTTCTATGTTCAGTGACCACCTCCTTGGTGAATCGTAACCACCTCTGACACTGTTCCTCTGCTCCTGTCCGGGGTTGGAGGTAGGGAAAGTGTTCTCTGAAGATCCTTGGGAGTGTGTGTGTGTGTGTGTGTGTGGGGGGGGGGGGGGGGGGGGGGGGAAGAATTTTGCTGGGGATGTGTTTTGCTGATAGATTTTAAAAGCCAGTTTATCCATTTGCAGAGAGAGAGCTAATGTCATGTTGTACCAGTTTTAGCTTGACTAAACAAATCAAGACATACCTTGTAACAAGAGTCAAAAAAATGCAGTGCGCTTTGAGTGCAGCTCATGTCACTAATGGGAGGGATCCAGTCTGTGTGGACAAAGAAATTGTTTCCAGGGCTCTAAGCTGAGCAGAAGCTTGATCCCCCCAAAAAAGCTTTCTTTCTCCAAGGACTCTGCACCAAGATAAGCAAGTAAAACCTGGCTGTTAACTTTATACAGAAGTGGCATTTGAAATATATGGGTTTGCTTAATTGGAATGTAGAGGGAGGTTTCAAGAAGCAAGATAAGATGTTGTAACTGTAAACTGTAAAACTCTTTATTTGCTGTTAATGTGCTTAATTTAGTGTTCAAAATAAAGTTAGTTTTAATTTAAAAGTTGTCTTCTGGTCAATGTTATCACACTTGTGGTGCAGCAACAGTTTTACCAAATACAAATGGTTGTGTTCTAATCTAGGATTTTAACCAAAAATTGATTGGTTACAATCTGTAGCCATCTGGGATGGCCACGTCCCGATTACAAAATGAACACTTGCAAAGACTGCAGGGAAAATTGGACAATGCTAAGAAACAAGCAGGTGCAAGCCTTGTCTGTTGATTAGAACACTGAATGCTCAGACAGGACAGAAACTACCAAACGATTTACACACTAATGAGCCATCTCCGGGGACAAAAGGGAAACATTTAGATACACAATATTAGGACAGACTCCCCGGCGCCAGAAGCTAAGACAAAGCTGACTGACAGGCACCAGGACACGCCCAGCGATCAGGGAACCACCCCTCTATTGGAGGAAAATCGATACCGATGATTGGGAAAGACCCAATTAGTTGAGGCCAAGTTAAAGGCCCGCCCAAAAGAGCGCAAAGCCCTTTTGGGTATAAAAGGTATCCCCCAAGGGAGAACGCCCTCCTTTGGCTTTGGCTCTCAGCAAAGAGAGAGACCAGCCTAGCAGCTACAGCAGACGAACTAAGTTCCAAGTCAATGCATGCTATGAGATAGACACTCCTAGTTGCTACCCTGTAAACTGCTCAACCCAGCAGCCTCAGAACCGAGCAACGGCCCTTGTTCCTCTGACTGAGTGGGCGCCCGAAGCTACGTATAGGCCTTAGTAATAGTGGTAGTTTAGTTTTGTAGAGTTTATGCATGAGTAGATTTGACTGTGTTTAAATAAATGAGCATTGCTTTTGAACTTACTAACTGGTGTATTGAGTCATTGATCAGTATTCGGTTCTGAACCTTGTGGCGGTGTCGAAAGATACCTGGCGACTCTTGAGCAAACGCAATTTAATAGAGCCAAATTAAGAACCAACCAAAAGTTAGCAACAAATCCCATAACACATGTATCTGCCATGATGCAGCCCAAGAGGGAGTGAAACTATAACCCCCATTAGTGTTAGCTGACAGACCTTCAAACTCCTCTGATCTCCTTGGCGAATAACAGCATCGCTCACTTCTGACTCCAATAACTTTACAGAACTCCTTGAACAACCACAGTACCTCCATTTACTGTACAGAAGCAAAATAAAGACAAAAGCACCATGCGTGAGAGTCATTGTCGATGCCTTTAAATAGTGCTGGTAGCATTGGTGGAGGGAGTGTCTCCTGTGAAACTGAATGCATGTTCAACTGAGAGGGTTTGAGAAATTTCAGTTACATGACCTGAGAGGTCCAAAATGACAGTTTGGGTGCTAAATCAGTGTGTGAGATGCTGTTCGATGTCACAGCCTTCCCACTCTGCATGCTTCTGGAGCCTACTTTAATGCCCTTAGTAGCGTCGCATACAACAAAGGCTGTGCCAGAAGTGGTTGGAAGCAGATTGATCACTATTTTTTGATGTTCAGGCTTCTGTGCCGTTAGCATCAGTGATAAACAGCGCTGATTTTTTTTGCCTAAAGAAGCGAAGGACAATCGTTAATTCACAACACTGAACAAACCAGTTAACTAATCATGCTATAATTGTAAGTGCAGAACTGCTACTTCAACCAAACAAAGGGTTAAATGATGTTGCCATTGCAGACATCTGATGAACTACATCTCCTTTCTAAAATGAAAACTCTGACTGGTGAAGCTGAAGTATATACAATAGATGAAAGGATTCCTAGTCCTCAATCTAACAAACCAGAGTTGCCAGATAAACACTAGTGAATAAGCACAGGGCAGAACAAATGGCATTGTGCTGACAATTATGCAAAGCTCACCGTGTTGTGAAGAAATCCAGCAAATTGTTCTTAATGCCAACTTCAATTTATCAACCACAAAGTTTGCAACAGATGAAAATTGACATCAACGTGAAATAAGCTTTTCTATTTGTCCTATTCTTTATGCCGATAATTTATACATACATGTGAGTGATATGCTGCATGCAAAACAGAATTATAAATTAAACTCGACATAACAATAAATAATTGAAATAAATTAACCAAAATTAAAAACAATGCATTTAAATAGTTTTGTTTCCAATTCAAAATCAAAACTCAAAAATATATCACATGTTGAATTATGGGTAAAGAGGCGGGGGGGGGGGAGGGGAGGGGGGGGAGGTCTGATTAGCTGAGAGTCGGATGAATGCAATTTCCTTCGGTTCCTGAACTTTTAACAATCCTGCAGCAAAGTCAAGTCAAGAAAATCAGAGGCAGCAACTGAAATTAATTTCAGGAATCATGATTTCCATTTATACTGGTAATAATAAATAGACTTGATGTGCATTTACCCAGTTTTAGAATTCCAGGTCCACTTTGGGACTTGAAGTAATCCTTAGTGTGCTAATTTACAATAAATGTACATGCAGTGTTTCATTTCTTTAATATTCAACTGAAAAAGATCTTATGCCAAACTGCTCAATAATACAAGGCTATGCATGTTAAATTTGTAGACAGTTCATTTTACATTAACTTTGGGCACTATCTTAAAGACATTTTCAAGGGCAGCACGGTGGCGCAAGTGGTTAGCACAGTTGCCTCATGGCGCCGGGGGTCCCAGTTTCGATCCCGACTCTGGGTCACTGTCCGTGTGGAGTTTGCACATTCTCCCCGTGTTTGCGTGGGTTTTGCCTCCAATAACCAAAAGAGTTGCAGGGTAGATGGATTGGCCACGCCAAATTGCCCCTTAATTGCCAAAATTAATTGGATACTCAAAATTTTTTTAAAAATACATTTTCTGTGTACTAATATTAAAGTTCTTGACATATTGCCTAAAACTATTCAAACTACTTTAAAATATATGTATGCTGCATCACAGAATCATAGAATTCATACAGTGCAGAAGGAGGCCATTCGGCCCATCGACTTTTCACTGACTCTTTGAAAGAGCACTGTACCCAGGTTCACTCCCCTACCCACCCCGCCCTATCCCCGTAACCTAACCTGCATATCCCTGGACACTAAGGGGTAATTTAGCCTGGCCTATCCACCTAACCTGCCCATCTTTGGACTGTGGGAGTAATCCAAAGTGCTCAGAAGAAACCCACGCAGACACGGGGAGAATGTGCAAGCTCCAAACAGAAATTTACCTAATGTCCGAATTGAACCCAGGTCCATGGCGTGATGAATGTAGGAATTTCAGATACATGGTATTATAGGTGTTTGGTGCAGTCAGGGTGAAAGCCTGAGTTATTATGTGACTGCTGCAGTCATACTTTCAAAAGAAATCCTAGTTTGAAAGGCAACTAAGCTTTGAAGCGACTGGTGCAATAAAAGTATCGTCAAAATCTTGGACTAACAGAATGTTTTGGATGAAGAGGATTCCCTGTGGAGCTATTTAGATTTCAGATTGGTAAGATGATGTAATTTCTGGCAGGAGCCAAAGTATCAGCCATTTTGCAGAAAAGCAGTGTTAGTTATTAGTTGGAGCTGTGTTCAGATGTCAAGCATTTCAGTTCAGTCAAAAGATATGTCTGTAGAGACTTCCGATGGCGGCTATGAAGGAGTAAGTAGCACATTTGGTGGCTCCCGCACGGGTCGGATTTTTGGACCCTTCCCCCGATTTTCTACCGGACTTGAATTGTAAAACTGATGACAGAGGCAATTGTGTACTGAATTCACACATTGGTGCATGGAGAGAAGGACTAGAAGTGCTCGCAAAGGAAGAAACAGAAAGACAGAGAAGGCTTGGGCTGAAGCTGCAGCAGGAGACAGCATGGCAGAGGACCAGACCTCTGGTTTGACGACACAGCGGTCAACGGAGCAGCTGATGCAAGTTATTCAGGAAGGCTTTGCTAAGCAGAAACGGGACTGCTTGGACCCGATAAAAGAGTCAATTGCGGTTGGAGCTTAGATTGGACGCCCAAGATCGAGCGATCCAGAAGGTAGAGAAGGCGCTGGGTTCCGCCGGCAGAACTTTAGAATCCTTGGGCTCCTGGAGGGGTCCGAAGGAGCGGACGCTGGGGCATATATCGCAGACATGTTTGAGAAGCTGCTGGGGGATGGGGCATTCTCCCGGCCCTTGGAGGTGGACAGGATTCACAGAGCACTCGCGAGGAAGCTGCAAATGGGAGACCACCCGAGGGCAATGGTGGTGAGATTCCACAGGTACTTGGATAAGTACAGTGGACCAAGCAGACACAGAGCTGTAAGCGGGACAATAGTATCCTGCGGGTTTACCAAGACCTGAGTGTGGAGGTGGCCAGGAGAAGAGCAGGCTCCAACCAGATTAGGTTGATCCTTTTTAAGAAAAAGGTGAAGTTTGGACTGTTGTATCCGGCCTGTCTCTGGGTCACGCACGAGGAACAGCATTTTTACTTTGAGTCGCCTGAGGACGCGCTGGACTTCGCAGAAAGAAAAGGACTGGTGGTGGACTGAGAACTTTTGAACTTTGCTGCAACATTCATGCTTTTATTTTTCTGTTCTTTTAAAAAAAAGTTTCTCGTTTTGTTGAAGCTGTTTGTAATGCCTTTTGCATTGATTTGGGACCAGCGGCAGAGCTGAGTGAGTTAAGGTTTTCATTTGCACTGTTGGGGGATGGAGGTGTGCTTGTTTAGATCTTAGTGTTTTTCTGTCGGGCAATTGTGTGGGGATTGTTTGATGTTGGAGTATGTTTGTATGAGCGGGGTGGGGTGGGGGGAACAATAGGTGGGAGACTATCCGGCACCAGGGATGGGGGCCACCAAGCTAGCTGGGCGGGCTAGCTCACGGAAGCACAGTGGGGGGGGGGGGGGGGTGCATATGTTCGGTTTAGTAAAGGGGTTGGATTACAGAATGTTGTTGTACAGAGGGGGGGAGGGGTGGTAAATGTTCTGCTGACGAGGGAGGAGCTTGGGCTCAGAGAGGACGTTGGGGGCGGAGGCTGCTTAGGGGCAGGCCGGTGGAGGCACGGAGCATGGGCTGGAGGCGGGCCCAATAAAGGGGATGGCTGATCGACGGGGGGGGGGGGGGACAATGAGCCCCCAACTAGGCTGATCACCTGGAATGTTCGAGGGTTAAATGAGCCGGTCACGAGGCATGTGTGTTCGCGCACCTTAGGGGACTGAAGGCGGACGTGTAAATTTTGCAGGAGACTCACCTTAGAGTAACTGAACAGATTAGATTGAGGAAAGGCTGGGTCAGTCAGGTCTTTCACTCGGGACTGGATTAAAAGACTAGAGGGGTCGCGATCCTGATCAATAAACGGGTGGTGTTTGAGGCGGGTAGAATAGTCTCGGACGTGGAAGGTCGGTACATTATGGTCAGTGGGAAACTGGAGGGGGTGCAGGTGGTATTAGTAAATGTGTATGCGCCTAATTGGGATGATGTGGAGTTTATAAAGAGGATGCTGGGGAAGATACCAGACCTGGATTCGCACAGGTTGGGATGGGAGGGGATTTCAACACAGTTATTGACCCTGGCTTGGACCGGTCAAGCTCAAAAACGGGCAGGGTGCCAGCATTGGCAAAGGAACTAAAAGGGTCCATGGAGATTTGGGCAGCCAAGGGTGAAGGAGTTCTCCTTCTACTCTCACGTGCATAAAGTGTACTTCCGGATTAATTTCTTTATTTTGAGCAGGGCCTTACTGGCAGGGGTGGTGGACACAGGGTACTCGGCGATCACAATCTCAGACCATGCTCCGCACTGGGTTGACTTGCAGGTTAGTAAAGACAGTTACCAGCGCCCGCACTTTTGGCTGACGAAGGGGCGTGCAAGCGGCTGAGGAAATGTATTCAGAACTACCTGCAGGTCAACGACATGGGGGAAATTTCAGCAGCGGTGGTCTGGGAAGCACTGAAGGCGGTGGTCAGAGGGGAGCTGATCTCGATACGGGCCCATCGGGAGAAGGTGGACAGGGCAGAGACGGACCGACTGGTTAAGGAGATACTTCCGATCGATAGGAGGTATGCGGACACCCCAGAGGCAGGGCTTTTAAGGGAACGGCAGAGGCTACAGGCGGAGTTCGGCTTGTTAACCACAGGGAGGGCAGTGGAGCAGCTGAGAAAGGCGAGGGGGGCGATCTAGGAGTATGGAGGGAAGGCCAGCAGAATGCTTGCACAGCAGCTTCGAAAGAGGGAGGCAGCCAGGGAGATAGGGAAAGGAAATGACGGAGATGGGAACATGGTTCAGCAGGGGTAAATAAGGCGTTTAGGGATTTCTACAGCAGGCTGTACAGGTCGGAGCCCCCGACGGGGCCGGAGGGGATGAGGCACTTCTTGGGAGGGCTGAATTTCCCAAAGGTGGACGGGGAGCTGGTAGAAGGGCTGGGGGCCCGATCGGGTTGGAAGAGATAGTGGAGGGTCTGAAGGACAGGCTGGCGGGTAAAGCCTCGGGGCCGGACGGGTATCCAGTGGAGTTTTATAAAAAGTTCTCTGGGATATTGGGGCTGCCCCGACGATGTCATAGGCCACGATTTCGCTGATTCTGAAGCGGGACAAGAACCCGGAGCTGTGTGGGTCCTACAGGCTGATATACCTGTTGAATGTGGATGCCAAATTGCTGGCCAAAATTTTGTCCACCAGGATTGAGGATTGTTTTCCGGACGTTATTGGGGAGGACCAGATGGGGTTTGTTAAGGGTAGGCAGTTGGTGGCCAATGTAAGAAGGTTGTTAAACGTGATCATGATGCCCCCGGAAGGTAGAGAGGTGGAGGTAGTGATCGCAACGGATGCAGAAAAGGCTTTTGATTGGGAAGAATGGGATTATCTGTGGGAGGTGCTGGGACGGTTCGGATTTGGGCGGGGCTTTATTGACTGGGTCAGGTTGCCAGGGGAATTTGGCCGGTTTTCGGGGTATAAGCTAAATGTGAGGAAATGTGAGATGTTTGCGGTCCAGGCGAGGGGACAGGAGAGGCAATTGGGGGAGCTGACGTTTAGATTAGTAGGGGGAAGCTTTACGTGCCTAAGCATTCAAGTGGCGCGGGAATGGGACCGGCTGCATAAATTAAATCTGGCCCAACTAGTGGGCCAAATGAAGGACGATATTCGGAGGTGGTACGTCCTTCCGTTGTCGCTGGCTGGGAGAGTGCAGACGGTGAAGATGACAGTCCTCCCGAGATTCCTGTTCATGTTTCAATGTCTCCCCATCTTTATTCCACGGTCCATTTTTAAACTGGTCAACAAAGCGATCACTGGCTTTGTTTGGGCGGGCAAGACCCCGCGAGTAAGGAAGGTAATGCTTGAGCGGAGTTGGGGAGAGGGCGGGCTGGCGCTGCCAAATTTTAGTAACTGTTACTGGGCGGCGAATATAGCCATGATCAGGAAGTGGGTGGTGGGGGAGGGGTCGGCATGGGAGAGTATGGAGGCAGCTTCATGCAAGGGCACCAGTCTGGGGGCGTTGGTAACTGCGCCTCTGCCGTTCCCGCCGGCACGGTACTCCACCAGCCCCGTGGTGGTGGCGGTCCTGAGAGTGAGGCAGTGGAAGGGACATGTGGGAGCAGAAGGAGCATCGGTCTGGTCCCCGATCTGTAATAATCACCGGTTTGCCCCGGGAAGTATGGATGGGGGTTCCGGATATGGCGGAGAGCAGGGATTGAGAGGATGGGGGATATGTTTACAGAGGGGAGCTTTCCGAGTATGAGGGCGTTGGAGGAGAAGTTTGGGTTGGTGAGGGGAAACAAATTCAGGTATCTGCAGGTGCGGGACTTCCTACGTAAACAGGTGTCAATCTTCCCGCTCCGACCGCTAAGGGGGATTCAGGACAGGGTAGTTTCCAGAGGGTGGGTAGGAAAAGGGTGCATCTCGGACATTTACCAGGAACCTATGGGGTCAGAGGAGACGCAGATCGAGGAGCTGAAGTGCAAGTGGGAGGAGGAGCTGGGATGAGAGATAGAGGATGGTCTATTGGGGTGGAAGACAGGTGTGCAAAATGTGCGGGAGGACCAGCGAACCATGTCCACATGTTCTGGGCATGTCCGAGGCTTAGGGGATTTTGGCAGGGGTTTGCAGATGTCATGTCCACGGTGCTAAAATCAAGGTGGCACTGAGTCCAGAGGTGGCGATTTTCAGGGTGTTGGAAGACCCGGGAATCCAGGAGGAGAAAGAGGCAGACGTTCTGGCCTTTGCTTCCCTGATAGCCCGGTGATGGATCCTATTAGCATGGAGGGACTCAAAGCCTCTGAAATCGGAGACCTGGCTATCGGGCATGGCTAGCTTTCTCTGTTTGGAGAAAATCAAGTTTGCCTTGAGAGGGTCACTATTAGGGTTTGCCCGCAAGTGACAACCGTTCGTCGACTTCTTCACGGGAAATTAGTCGTCAGCAGAAGGGCGGGGGGGGGTTAGTTTAGCTTAGAGTGGGGCGTTAATAAAGGTGGGACCTGTAAGGGAGGGAGACGGCTTTTGCACTATGTTTATAGTTTCATGTACATTGTTTATTTTGTTGCTGCTATACCAAAAATATCTCAATAAATTGTTTATTAAAAAAAAAAGATATGTCTGTAGATAGGTTAGCAGCTTCCTTTCAAGCAGTTCAGTAGGTGGTTAGAAAGTGGGCTGAAACTAGCTGCAGCGGCTTCTGAAGAAATACAGCCAGAGGTCACGATTCAACAGAAAAAGTTCAAGATGTCATTTTGGGCACGATTGGCGGGGTGTTCTCCGACGGCCACGTGGCGAGATCGTGGCCCATATTTGACAGCGCTTAGTGCCAAAAATGAGCCCCGTGAGCTTCCCACCATTACTGGCTGTCTCGCCGTCTGATTCGCCAGACCTGCGCCTCATTGTCTCGTTGTTAACAAGAGGGAGCTGCTTTTAACCCCTCCTTCACTCCAGTCAACATACAAGCATGGCAGGGCGCAGACCTGCTCCTTCCTTTGGCGATGCCGACCTGGACAGGCATCTGCATGCAGTGGATGCGAGACAGGACATGTTGTTCCCCTGGGGGGGTTGGAGGCCCAGCTGTAGGGCCACCAATACCGCCTGAAAGGCAGCGGGTGTCAGAGCGGACAGCATGACCAGGAGGACCGCCGTACAATGTCAGAAGAGTATCAACAACCTCCACCAAGCTACAAGGGTCAGTTCGCATCTCACTCCAGGCATCAGTTCCATCTACCACCCGTCAAATTCCCAACCATCCCCACAAATCAGCGGCTGACACCTCGCGCCCTCCCCACATCCAATCTTGCTCCTGTGCCCTAGCACTCCCTTGCACCCACCAGCACAACTCTTTCATGTCTAGGTGCAGTGGCCACACATGCCACCTGCCATAGATCCCCCTGCTACATCAAGCTGATGGCGTACCCTCCCTCTGTCTCTGCAGAAGAAGTTTGCCCATAATAGGCATGAAAGGGCCAAGTGAGGCTGTGGGGTACCAGAGATCCGAGTCCTCACCCCATGAGTGAAGGGCCCTGGAGATCTAGGAGCAGTCACCGACAGCGAGGTTGGCCTGCGCCAGAGAGGTGAGGTACCTCTAGCCCTCCACACAGATGACCTGTCTGAAGTGAGTTGTTCATGTCAGACAAGGTGATCCTTCCCTCTCACTAACCACATGACTATTCTCTCACAGGATCCCCAAGTGATGGGGCCTGACCATCTGGTTTGGTCCACTCCCGCCACTCAAAAGAACATCTCCATGGGGAGCTCCGAGGAGACCATCACCAAGGCATCACAGTAATCACCCACACCTTCCACCAGCGCAGAGACACACACCTCAGCGAGCGACATTAGTGGACAGGCTTCTGGGGTGCAATCTAGTGAGCAGTGCATAGCTGTTGATGCACATCAGGTGGACGAAAGAACATCCAAGGGAATCAGCAGTCGGAGGTCTCCTGCATCCCAGGACTCAGCTGTGTTCCAGTCAGATGCCGAGCCTCTTGACCAGGTTATCCCAGAGCTGATGCAGATACTAGGTCACAGCCGTGAGATTCAGGAGGGAATGTCACCGACACTCCAGCGGGTGCATAGCTGATTGAAAGAGTCCCAAAGGCACAGGAGATGATGCCGACAATGCGTGACACCGAGGCCAACACTACTCAGGTGGCGACCCCAATGGAAAGCCTGGAGCACAACGTCCGAATCTTGAGTAGTGGCGCCTAAGGCGTGGCTCAGTCTGTGATGACCATGGCCCAGTCCCTGAGAGACATGTCCCAGACGCAGGTGGATATTGCCGAGGCACTCCAGAGCACGGTCCAATCACTGAGGAGCATCACTGAGTGAGGGTGTTGACACCATCGTGCAAACAATGGGAAACTGCCAGGGTTGGCAACGCCAGGTGATGCAGAGGCCTCTGGAGTTCACTCCAGCTGCGCCTCCATCCCATGGAGTCCCCCAGGGCCTTCTGGGCACCAACATGGAGGAGGAAGCGCTGGAGGCCAACCAAGGACCTGCAACCAGGGAGACGATACCGGACTCCAGTTATTGTGATTTCTCCCCTCCCCGCCCTCCTGACACCGGCGCATCTCAAGAGCAGTAAGCAGAACCGGGTGACAAGATGACACCAGTAAGTTGGCCAGGCCCTCCATAGGATGTCCGCCAAGGGCATCAAAGCGAACAGGTGCGGTAAGCAGTAGGCTGGCTTCACCGCTGATGTGCATCTTGGGGGCACAATTAGATGTAGCGCAATGTAAGATTGAGAAGATTGAGGATCACTGAGTGAGCACTGGGGGGAGGAGGGGGAGTGGCACAATCTGTAGTTAGGGGGAATGGAAATGTCCAATGTGCACTATAAAACCATGTTAGACCTGATATATGTGAAGCCTCTGTCACGTGATTCTTCACAGAGGTTATCCCATACCTGTTGCCCTCTGCTCCCCCCACCCCCTGCCTCCTGAACACAGTGTTCGAAGAGCAAATGTGCCCAGTGCAGACCCCATTCAGAGAATGGGTGTCAGCATATACACAAGGGTCAGTCTTATGCAGAAGCTGAGGAGCACGAGAGCTTTCCTCACAGCGAGTGATCATCACTCTCCTGCCTTGTATATTGAACTACTGGCAGTGCTGAGACAGGCATATAACCCTGGGGTGATGTTACAGGGACCCTTGGAGGGTGGAACACGGTAATCGGGAGGTGGGGGTCAATGGGAGGGTTGGGAAACCCCAAGAAAGGGAATGGCGGTGGAGTGAATGAAGGGGGGAAGGGGTCAATGGAGGGGAGGGGGTGAGTGTGTGGGCCTGTGGGGGGGGGGGGAGGGGACGGCTCAAGGACAATGCCTCGTTCTACGGGAAGCAGGCGAGAATGAGGGCCTCCCTGGTCCTCCAGACATGCCGGACCCTAGCAACTGCCTGTCCTCTATCCTCTGGCTGCTCCTGCAGCTCCTCCCCGGGCTCTTCCAGCATCCCGTCCTGGTCCACCTCCTCAGAGGAGGAGGAGACTGTATGTCCCTCCTCCTCCTTCTCCAGCATGTCACCCCACTGCTGTGGCAGGTTCTGGAGGGAACAGCAGACCACCACAAAGCAGGAGACAGGGGGGGGGGAGGGGGAGTGTACTGCAGTGCACCGCCAGAGTGGTCCAGGCATTGGAACCGCATTTTCAGCAGTCCGATGCATCGCACGATGACAGCACGTGTGGCAATGTGGTGTCATTACATCGGGCCTCCGCCTCGGTATCCGGTCTCAGCACAGGTATTATCAGCCAGGGCCTCAGAGGGTACCCCTTATCCCGCAAGAGCCAACTCGTTATCCTGGGGTAGCCATCGAAAGACGTGCTGTTAGGTAATTTGGCCATTCTGAATTCTCTCTCAGTGTACCCGGACAGGTGCCGGAATGTGGCTACTCGAGGCTTTTCACAGTAACTTCATTGCAGTGTTTATGTGAGCATACTTGTGACAAGATTATTATTATTATTCTCCTTGTTTGTTTCCCCTACAGCCACGAGCCCTGAAGGACCAACATTAACCTTTGAGGAGGAGGAGGAACCTCAGAGGATGGAGCATCCCATCTTGATCCGCACCTAGCACCAGTGCAGATACACACACCTCAATGGGTATGTGCGAGTCGGCTCTAAGAGACCAAACACATTGTAGTTACAAGGCCAGCCGTCACAAACCGAGGTAGAGCAGGCCTCTGGCAGGTGGAGGAGTCCTGGAGGCAACCTTGATGATGTGCCCCAGGTTGATGACAAGCCTCTTGAGTCATCCGTCAAGTGGCAGATGCTGGACATGCAGTGTGATGTAGGTAGAGATATGGCAGAGAATCCAACGGGGGTTGTGTACATTGGCATGGACAATGGAGGAGTCCATCCAGGCCAAGAGCACTGTGATGCCCCACTCATCAGAATGTGTGCTTTCCTCCTTTGGCAGACTGGCGACGATCATGGAAGGTCAAATCCAGCAGCTCACTGATGGGATACAGGGTATGAGTGATGACCTGCAGTCCATCGACTTGTCTCTGAGTTTCAGTGCCCTGAGCCAGGGTGAGAGGGCGATGAGGAGCTTGGAGTCACATCCCGCCCCATGTCTTTTAGCACACTTCACACTGCACCATGCAGTTAGCTGTGCATACCTATTCTGTTCTGTCCTCTGCAGCAGAACTCATATGTGACTTTTCCATCTGTAAGCTGGCTGAAGGGTACATTGGGCACAATGGTTAAACACATATGGTTCCTACCTTTAATTATCCTCTAAGGTACATGCAATGAATGCAGTATCTGAACTGATGGTTTAGAGTGTGAAATCAAGAGATTGTGGGCGCGATCCATCGGACACACTGCACTGGAAAAGCAGCTCGTTGTGGCACAGTGTGACCGATGGAAGCCGGGAGACCCCGCTCCCAGGATCCACTCGGCTTGCAATGCGTTGTAAGAACCAACGCAATCTCATGAGACGTTGCGATGTGAATCCTGCCCACAATGGGCAGGCTCACATTTTGGCAAATCTGCATATTGGAGCAAGGCAGTAAGTCTCATTCTAATGTGCAGATTTTCGAGGTATCTGAGGCTTTGGGATTCAACCCCTTTGCCTGGGAGAGCGCTGTTCATCACTGGTCCCACAAATGGGGATCAGGTGGAGCAGCACTTTTGGGGGTTTCCCAGGGATTGGAAACCCCCAGCTGCATGCCCTTTGGGTAGGGTGGTGCCCTGGCACGACTGGTGCCACCTGGATACCCTGGCAGTGCCCCCCTGGTGCCAGCCTGGCACTGCCCAGGTGGCACTGTCATCTGGCATGGGCACTGCCCTCCCATAGTGCACCACCTCTTCCTGCAAGAGGAAGGATTGGATTGGATTTTTTATTGTCACGTGTACCGAGGTACAATGAAAAGTATTTTCTGAAAGTAGCTCAAACAGATCATTTAGTACATGAAAAGAAAATACATAAAAGGGCAACACAAGGTCCACAATGCAAATACATAGACAACGGCATCGGGCGAAGCATACAGGAGTGTAGTGTTTATCAGGTCAGTCCATAAGAGGGTCGTATAGGAGTCTGGTAACAGCGGGGAAGAAGCTGTTTTTGAATCTGTTCATGCGTGTTCGCAGACTTTTGTATCTCCTGCCCGATGGAAGAAGTTGGAAGAGTGAATAAGCCGGGTGGGAGGGATCTTTGATTCTGCTGCCCACTTTCCCCAGGCAGCGGGAGGTGATGATGGAGTCAATGGATGGGAGGCAGATGTGTGTGATGGACTGGGCTGTGTTCACGACTCTCTGAAGTTTCTTGTGGTCGTGGGCCGAGCAGTTGCCGTACCAGGCGGTGATGCAGACAGCTAGGATGCTTTCTATGCTGCATCTGTAAATGTTGCTAAGAGTTAATGTGGACATGCCAAATTTCCTTAGTTTCCCGAGGAAGTATAGGTGGTACAGCTTTCTTTGTGGTAGCATCGACGTGGGTGGACCAGGACAGATTTTTGGTGATAGGCACCCCTAGGAATTTGAAGTTGTTAACCATCTCCACCTCGGCCCCGTTGATGCTGACAGTGGTGTGTACAGTACTTTGCCACCTGAAGTCAATGACCAGCTCTTTAGTTTTGCTGGCATTGAGGGAGAGGTTGTTATCATTATACCGCTCCACTAGGTTCTCTATCTTCCTCCTGTATTCTGACTCGTCGTTATTTGAGATCCGACCCATTACAGTCGTGTCATCAGCAAATTTGTAGATGGAGTTGGAACCAAATTTTGCCACGCAGTCATGTATGTAGAGGGAGTATAGTAGGGGCTAAGTATGCAGCCTTGTGGGGCCCTGGTATTAAGGAGGAGGTGTTGTTGTTTATTCTTACTGATTGTTGTCTGTGGGTCAGAAAATTGAGGATCCAGTTGCTGAGTGAGGAGCCAAGCCCTAGGTTTTGAAGCTTTGATATGAGCTTGGCTGGGATTATGGTGTTAAAGGCGAAGATGCAGTCAATAAATAGGAGTCTGATGTAGGAGTCCTTGTTGTCGAGATGTTCTAGGGACGAGTGTAGGGCCAGCACGGTAGCCTTGTGGATAGCACAATTGCTTCACAGCTCCAGGGTCCCAGGTTTGATTCCAGCTTGGGTCACTGTCTGTGCGGAGTCTGCACATCCTCCCCGTGTGTGCGTGGGTTTCCTCCGGGTGCTCCGGTTTCCTCCCACAGTCCAAAGATGTGCAGGTTAGGTGGATTGGCCATGATAAATTGCCCCTATTGTCCAAAAATTGCCCTTAGTGTTGGGTGGGGTTACTGGGTTATGGGGTTACTGGGTTATGGGGATAGGGTGGCGGTGTTGACCTTGGGTAGGGTGCTCTTTCCAAGAGCCGGTGCAGACTCGATGGGCTGAATGGCCTCCTTCTGCACTGTAAATTCTATGTCTATGAGATGGCGTCTGCTGTGGACCGGTTGCGGCGGTATGTGAAGTACAGAGTTGATGCACTTCATGACCAACCTCTCGAAGCACTTCATTACGACTGATGTCAGGGCCACTGGACGGTAGTCATTGAGGCACATTGCCTGGTTCTTCTTTGGCACCGGTATGATGGTGGTCTTCTTGAAGCAGGTGGGGACCTCGGAGCGGAGTAGGGACAGGTTAAAGATGTTTGCGAACACATCAGCCAGCTGATCCGCACAGGCTCTGAGTACACAACCAGGGATCCCATCCGGACCCGTTGCCTTCTGAGGGTTCACTTTCAAGAAGGCCGATCTACTTTGGAAACTGTGGCGGTGGGTATGTGTGTGTTATGGGCTGCTGGGGCACTCGACAGCGGATCAATGGTTTCCTGCTCAAACCGAGTATAGAATGCATTAAGTTCATCGGGGACGGGTGCGCTGCTGCTGGAGATACTGCTCGGCTTCGCTTTGTAGCCCATTATGTTGTTTAGGCCTTGCCACAACCAACGCGAGTCTGTAACGCTAGTCTGTGACTCTAGCTTGGTCTGATATTCTCTCTTGGCATCCCGGATGGCTTTGCGGAGGTCGTACCTGGATTTCTTGTATAGGTCAGGGTCTCATGATTTGGGCGCCTCAGGCCTGTCCTTCAGTAGGGAGTCAATCTTGCGATTGATCCATGGTTTCCGGTTGGGGAACGTACGTACTGCTTTCTTTGGCACGCAGTCGTCCACACATTTGTTGATGAAGGAATGTGTGTCAGTGTCATGTGAGAGTCCCTTTAAGAAAAATGGCTGCAGTGATGTTATTGTGTGGGTGGAGCTGGAATGTGATTCTGCTTTTTACTTTCGTTTTGAGCTGGAAGTTCTTTTTGGTTCTGTGTTTTAGTTTCACTTTCAGTTGGAGAGCTGCATTCAAACCAAGCAGATGTATACTGGTCTCTCTCTCTCTGTATGTTAAACAAGGTTTTTAGATCACTTGATAATTTAAAAGTGATAACTGTTCTCTGTAGAGAATTCAAACCTACTGTCTATATTAAAAAGTGTTTTGCTTATGGATGTTGTTAGGAAAGTTACCAAGGGTTACCTATAGAGTACCGTAGTCGGGATTCTCCGCTCCCGGGACTAAGTGGCCGCGCCATCGTGAACGCCGTCACGTTTCACGACGGCGTGAACAGGGCCCGGGCACAACCTATTCTGGCCCCCACAGGAAGCCAGCACGGCACTGGAGCAGTTCACGCTGCTCCAGCCTCCTTTCGTGGCACCAAATGGGTGCGCGCCAACTCACGCATGCGCAGTTGGGGCAGCTCATTCCTGCGCATGCAAGTTGGGCCGCGCCATCCTGTGCATGAGCGGGGAACTTCTTACGCGCGCCGGCCCCTCACCAACATGGCGCCGGGGTCCTGGGGCCGGCTGCGGAAGGAGGTAGGCCCGGGGGGGCGGAGAGGCCGACCCGCCGATCGGTAGGCCCCGATCGCGGGCCAGACCCCATCGGAGGCCCCCCCCGCGGTGAAGGAGCCCCCCTCCCCCCACAGGCCGCCCCCCCCCAGCGTTCCCGCACAGTTCCCGCCGGCAGCGACCAGGGGTGAATGGCACCGGCGGGACTGTCATTTTTTTCGCCGGCCCCATCCGGGCCGGAGAATCGCCGCTCGCCGTTTGCGGCGATTCTCCGAGCGGCCCGGCGCGATTCTCGTGGCACTGGTTTCGGGGAGGTGGGAGAATTGCGTGCGGGTGTCGGGGTGGCGTTGCATGACTCGCGTGGCGCCCTGGCGATTCTCCCATCCGGCGTGGGGGGGGGGGGGGGATGAGTACCGCCCTGTATCTTTTTGGGGGTTATCAGTTGGTAGTTGGTAAGATGTTTACTGTGGGTTTATAAAATGTTAACTGGATTAAAGAATAAACATTGTTTTGTTTTTAAAATATTTTAGATCTCTGTTGCATCACACCTGTAGAGTGGGCCCTTGTGCTCCCCATGACCAAAATCTATTAAAAGTTGTGGCTCAGGTGAACTCCATGATATACTTTGGTGTTCTCTAAACCCTGGCCCATGACAGTCAGTGAGTGTTATGCAATATGGTTGAGTGATATGATTGTCAGGACTGAACAGATGATAGTGTGCTAAAGCTGTGACATGTGTTACGAGGCTTGCAATAGTGCAAAGTGTGTGAAGGAGAGGTGAAATATGTGTATGTTCGGTATACGATTTGACAGGCAGAGATTGTTGGTAGGTGAGTGATGAGTAGGTTGTGAATTGGCCAGTGGTTGAGGCCAGTGGTGCAATTGATGCAACACGGTACCTTGGAAGATGCATTCAATGACTTTGAACATTCATGTGAGGTCATTAAACCTCTTACATTACAGAACTATATCCGGGTTCCTGGGGTTGAACTTCTGGCTCTCTATTCCCACTGCCTTCTCACCGTGAGTCTTGATTTCCTCCTGTTTCCCCATGAATAGTTCTCCCTGTTTTCTTCTGCACTGTAAATTCTATGATAATCTATGAATAGTGGGCATATTTCCTCCTTCCCATCTCTTCCAATGAGAACTCCAGTGTAGCATTGAAAAACACTGATGCATGCTCTCTCCAATCATCGGCCGTTGTTCTGTGTTGCTCAGCTGAATGATGTCAGCACCTTCAACAACCACAATTTCCCTTCCTTTCATGAGGTGCAATTTAACTTTAAGCATTGGTGGCACCTAATAATACTGAGGTTCCTGCTGATCCGTGCAGCTAATGAGAAGGTTCCACACAGAAATCGTGATCATGTGAAGGCAACCGCGCAGTGCTGTCTGCGATACATTAAATGTGCATGGGGTAATTGTGCATTGAAATCCTTGCACTAATTTTCAGGAGCAATCCATTTTAGACCCCGATGTAGTAAGCCATTTTGCCATTGAATGTGCTAAGCTCTTTTAACAATTGTTTTTGCCTCAGTGTGAAAATCACTCAGCAACCAAATCAATTGTGGAAAACATATTGCATAGAAACACAATTACTTTCTCCACATGCTAATTTTCATTTTATTCGCCTGTAGTTGGAAAACTAGGGGGGCAATCTAATGGGAGAAGCACTAAGTGCAGTAGCGAGTGAGAATTGCCGGGTGCTTCCCAACAGCCGACCCAGCGAGATCGCGACCAGTATCTAATGCCAATTAGGGCTGGTAACGATGCCCCATGGGTTTCATGGAAGAAATGCAGGTAATTCGCCTGGACCACGGTCGGCAGCACCCCACTAACATGGGGGAGCAGCTCTTAAATTGCTCCCTCCGAGCAAACTCCCAGACAGTAGGCAGCCATGCCATCGTGCAGATCAGCCCCGCGATTTGGATGCCGACCTGGCCCGGCGGTTGGACACGGTGGAGTCACAACTGGACACCCTGTTCCCCTGAGGGAGTCAGAGGATCAGCTAGTTCTGCCTGGGAGGCAGTGACAGCGGCCATCAGCGCAGAGGGTGCCAGAAGGAGGACTGCCACCCAGTGCCGTAAGAGGCTCAATGACCTCCAAAGGGCCACACAGGAGAGTTGGTGTTGGCCCACCAGCAACGGTCCCGCCTGCCAACCCCGCACTCCTCCCCCTGGATGACCCCATCCCAAGCAGGATATCACGCCTGCACCACAGCAGCACACCCCACCCATGCCCAGCGGCGGAGCCAATGCCTGGCCCCCACCATAGCTCCCCCCCTCAATGCATGTAGCGTGGGGCTCCAAATGCCCTATCTCTGTCCCCGCAGGAGATGCTGGCACACAATTAGTGGGAAAGGGCCATCAGAGTCCTCACCCGCTCTGAGAAATGGGCCCTGGAGATCGCGTTGGAGACCGGGGACAGACAGGTCACCTACGCTGAGCTTGGCCTGCACCCAGAGGTGAGGATTCACCGGCCCCCAGTCAGATGACCTGTGACACATGAGTTATTCATGCCAGAGATAATGATCCTTTCTTCTGACTGACCACATATCCATTTTCATGCAGGATCTCCAGCTGATGTTGCCGGCCAATCTAGGGTGCCCCTCCCCAGCATCCAAGAAGCTTCAGAGGAGAGCTCTGAAGATGCCACCAGAATCACATCACAGCTGCCAGCCCCACCTTCCGCCAGCACAGCGACAGATACCTCGGCGCCGAAAATAGTGGACAGACTTCCGGTTGCGGCTATGCCTAGGTAGGTCGCACGTTCGGCAGCTCCCGCCGGGAACGGACTTTTGGGCTCTCTAGAGGGGCCTCAACAGCAATTGTTCGATGGCTTCCAGTGTGGGAAGGTGACAGCAAGATCCCCTCGACATTCTATGGACTGGACCAGGAGTGGAGCGGTGAAAGAAGTGATCTTGGAGCAGCAAAAAGTGAGAGGGAGAAAAAACAAGATGGTGGCGGGTGGAGACCAAGCAGCAAGGGCGCAGTGGTCGCAGGAGCAGCAGGGGTTTCTTAAACGCTGCTTTGAGGAGCTGAAACCGAAATGCTGGCGCCAATGAAGACGGCGATTGAGAAGCTTGTGGAGACCCAGAAGGCCCAAGGGGCGGCGATCCGGGAGGTGCGGCAAAAAGCCTCGGAGAACGAGGACGAGATCTTGGGCCTGGCGGTGAAGGTGGAGGCGCACGAGGTGCTGCACAAGAGGTGGGCGGAAAGATTTGAGGACCTGGAGAATAGGTCGAGGAGGAAGAATCTTCGGATTCTGGGTCTCCCCGAAGGAGTGGAGGGGCCCGATGCTGGGGCATATGTGAGCACGATGCTCAATTTGCTGATGGGCGCGGGAGCCTTCCCGAGGCTCTGGAGCTAGATGGGGCACACCGGGTCCTAGAAAGGAGACCCAAGGCCAACGAGCCGCCAAGGGTTGTAGTGGTGAGGTTTCACCGCTTTATGGACAGAGAGTGTGTCCTGAGATGGGCCAAGAAAGAGCGGAGCAGCAGGTGGGAGAACACGGAGATCTGAATCTACCAGGACTGGAGTGCAGAGGTGGCCAAGAAGAGAGCGGGTTTTAATCGGGCTAAGGCGGTGCTCCATCGAAAGGGGGTGAAGTTCGGTATATTACAGCCAGCGCGATTGTGGGTCACGTTCCAGGATCGGCACCACTATTTCGAAACGCCTGATGAGGCATGGAATTTTATACGGACTGAAAAGTTGGACTCAAATTGAGGGTTTGTTGTGGGGGGATGTTTACTGTGTATATAGTGTTTAGTATGTTTAGGGAATGTTCCTCTGGTTTGGGTGCTGGATGGGGATGGGTGAAGGGATTGGATGGGGAGACTGTGGGAGAGTGTGGGCGTCGGTGTTGGAGGGGCAGACCCCCACGAAGGAAGAGGGGGAGTTGAGGCCCGGGGATGGGGAATTGGGGTAAGGCCGCAAAATGAGCTGCGTCAGAGGGGGCGGGGCTGGCTCAGGAAAGCGCGGGCTATTTCCCGCGCTAGGGAAGGATGGGGGTGGGAGCCGGGCGGTGCTGGAGAAGAGCGCACACTGACTGCCAGGGAGGGGGGATTCTCACACTGGAGGGGGTTGATGGAATGGCGGGAGGCGCCGGGGTCAGCTGACTTACGGGAGTGTTATGGGGGGAGCAAAAGGGCTAAATGTGGATTTAGCGGGGGGGAGGGGGGGGAAGAGGGGGGGTATAGGGTTGCTGCTGCATTGGCCAAAGGGGAGCTGGAAGTAGGAGAGGTGGTCGGGGCGGGGGTCCGCCGTCTGGGGGGTGCGGGAGGCGCGGGCACGTGGCTGGCCTAGAAAAGGAGATGGCTAGTCGGCGGGGGAGGGGGGTGGTGAGCAGCCCCCCAATCCGGCTGATAACTTGGAATGTGAGGGGCCTGAACGGGCCGGTCAAGAGGGCCCGGGTGTTCGCGCACTTAAAGGGACTGAAGGCAGACGTGGTTATGCTCCAGGAGACACATTTGAAGGTGGCAGATCAGGTTAGGCTGAGAAAGGGATGGGTAGGACAGGTATTCCATTCAGGGTTGGATGCGAAGAACAGAGGGGTTGCAATACTGGTGGGGAAGCGGGTGTCGTTTGAGGCAATGAATATTGTAGTAGATAATGGCGGTTGATATGTGATGGTGAGCGGTAGGTTGCAAAGGTAGGTGGTACTAGTAAACGTATATGCCCCGAACTGGGATGATGCCGGATTTATGAAACGCGTGCTGGGTTGGATTCCGGACCTGGAGGTAGGAAGCTTGATAATGGGGGGGGGATTTCAACATGGCGCTGGACCCAGCACTGGATCGCTCTCGGTCCAGGACGGGTAAGAGGCCGGCTGCGGCCAAGGTGCTTAGGGGGCTTATGGACCAGATGGGGGGAGTGGACCCATGGAGGTTTGTCAGGCCCCAGTCCAGGGAATTTTCATTCTTTTCCCACATCCGTAGAGCCTACTCCCGGATAGATTTTTAAATTTTGAGTAGGGCGCTAATCCCGAAAGTGGAGGGAACGGAGTATTCGGTCATAGCCATCTCAGACCACGCCCCGCACTGGGTGGAGCTGGAGTTAGGAGAGGAGAGGGACCAGCGCCCGCTGTGGCGTCTAGATGTGGGATTATTGGCAGATGAGGAGGTGTGCGGGCGGGTGCGGGGGTGTATTGAAAGATATTTGGAGGCCAATGACAACGGGGAGGTGCAGGTGGAGGTAGTCTGGGAGGCGCTGAAGGCGGTGGTCAGGGGAGAGTTAATCTCCATCAGGGCCCACAGGGAGAAGAGAGAGAGCAGGAAGAGGGAGAGGTTGGTGAGGGAGATCATAAGGGTAGACAGGAGATATGTAGAGGCCCCCGAGGAGGGACTACTCAGGGAGCGGCGGAACCTCCAGATGGAGTTCGACCTGTCAACCACAGGGAAAGCAGAGGCACAGTGGAGGAAAGCACAGGGGGCGACGTATGAGTTTGGGGAGAAGGCGAGTCGGATGCTGGCACACCAGCTTCGTAAGAGAGAGGCAGCGAGGGAGATAGGTGGAGTTAAGGATAGTGGGGGGAATACGGTGCGGAGTGCGGTGAGAATAAATGAGGTATTTAGGGACATCTATGGGGATCTGTACAGATCTGAGCCCCCAGCGGGGGAAGAGGGGATGCGACGATTTTTGGATCAGCTGAGGTTCCCGAGGGTGGAGGAGCAGGAGGTGGCTGGTTTAGGGGTGCCAATTGGGCTGGAGGAGCTGGTTAAAGGATTGGTGAGCATGCAGGCGGGGAAGGCCCCGGGGCCAGATGGGTTCCCAGTCGAGTTTTACAGGAAATAAGTGGACCTGCTGACGAATGTGATATAAAATAGTTACTTTAGAGATACTAGTTAATGTAATGTAGAAATAAGCCGCTTTGATTCTGGCAGTTAGGGAGAAAGGGATTTGAGACCGCATGGAAAAAGCAGGAAGAGGTGTGTCTATGAGAGTGATGCTGCATTGATAGGGGCCAGAGAAAGGGATTGGAAGTGAGCCAATCAGAATAGATCAAACAGGTCAGGAGTGATATAGGCTGACCTATGGGCGTCGAGTATGTGAAACTTGATACCATTTGAATTGATTTGCAGAGATCCCTTTGTTTCTTTGTTCATTCGCTTTCTGGGACATAGGAAACTGGATGTCTCTTATATTTCTATGTATGAATCAAGCTTGCAAGCTAAATAAATCACTTCTTTTTACGTGCGAATCCATCTCAACTTTTATTGAGGCCAGACTGACAGAGAAAGAAATTTGGGAATCAACATTTGGTGCCGAAAACCGGGGTTCTCAGGGCGATCCTGATCCAACTGCGAAATCAGAATTAGACTGATTATGAACAGGAGGATGGGGAACAAAGGGCCCTCAATGTAGAACTGGAAAACGACCGCGCATTGATTGTTCCCCTCTTCTTATCGTCTGATTAGTCTGGTCACTCGCGGTTGGCACAGAAAGACCGTCTCGACGAAATCACAGGTCAGTCTGGGGATTAGCACTTTAATTGATGGGATTTCATATTGTTGTTTCGGCTTGGGTTAGGGTTTTGGGTTGATGGGACATCTCAAATGATGATTCAATTCCAAGTATAAGGGTTCAGAGGCTGATGTGACTTCATTAATGAAGGTTCAGTCTATTATATGGGTTCAGAGACTGATGTGACTTCATTAATGAAGGTTCAGTCTATTATATGGGTTCAGGGGCTGATGGGACTTCAATAGATGAAGGTTCAGTCCAGTATAACTGTTTTTAAATCTGAAGATGGTTCAACTCTATGTGTGAGTGTTTTAAATATATAGTTGATTAAGCTAAAATTGTCTCCTTGGACTGTAAAGTTCCGAGGTCTAGTTGAGATTGTGAGGAATGCTGCATATTGGTTGAAGCAGAAGTCTCTCAAAGGGTTAACAGCAGCAGGCGAAGTTGAAAACAGACAGTGCTTCTCACTCAGGCTTTGAGATAACAGCAGCAGCCGTAATGTAATCGTATACCTTTCCTTTGAGTCAGTGAACACCAGCAAAGTTACGTTTTGAATTAATTAAAGGAAACCAGTGGGTTTCTCCACCTCTTTGATAAAAGTTATTATTTTCGAAAGCAATTGATTGAAATTGCCAGAATCTTAAGTTTTACTTACTTGAAATAAGGTTTATCTCATTTTATCTGGAGATTAATAGAAACTTAAAGAAGATCATGGACACCATTTTAAAAAGTGTCAATCTGGAGATGATAGTTGATTTTGCTAATACTTATGTGTATGTAAAAGAAAAAAAAACTTGTTAAAAGAAAAATTGTTAAGATCAAGAAATAATTAAGTTGTAAATGTTATACAAGTTTGTGTTAAGCAAATTGTAAATTTAGTTCTGAGTTGAGATCAGAGCTAAGCTTGCAAGTTGCAGTAATTCAATTTGAATTTTCAAACATTTTAAAGTTTTTAAAAAAAAAGAGAGCAAATAGAGAAAAGAAGGACACAGATCTTGAATGCGTTGAATAGCACATTTCAAAGGCCCATAAATCTTTCTGTTATCTTAGACCTAAAACCTAGGAAGATTGAAGAGCCAGAGGAATTTCTGGAGCGTTTTAATGAAATCTACCGGGGGCAGTCAGGCGATTTGCTGTATCAAAATGGTCAGAATTCCCCTCAATACTGTGCTATGTTAATGCATTGCCTACCACCTTCTGTGGTCACTGCTGTGAAATGTAATAACATGAATTGGACAGAGAACGACCCTTCCCAGATGGCAAGGGCAGACAGATTTTACTGGAAGGAGGGTGTAGGCCAAGAAGGAGGCTCAGTTACAAAGGTTAAGACTGAGTATGTAATGAAAAAGGATGATCTGCGACCCCAACAAGCGGCAGAAATGGTAGTTTACCAGCAGGAGCTCCAATATAGTGACTTTGGGTGGGTGGATCAGCGAAGAGGAGGATGAGACAACAGTGCTATATTTCTATCACCCCCCCAGTGGTGGACGTTAGACGTTGAACAGTCACTGCATCACGTTACCCTGGCCTATTACAGAACTGGACGAAACAGGGAGTTGGAGGACAAATACCGGCCATTACTTGGGACCGAATGGCCAGTCAAGGTTACAGCCACAGTCACGGGAAAAGAAGGTACAGCCGATTTTGTTACAATATCACCACATTTATGGCCACAGTCAGCTTCGGTAAGCCCTCATATTACACGTCAGGTCCATGACCAGTACCATGCCAGGGATATGGGGCGAATGGTCAGCATCTTACCGCAGCTCGTCAGAATAGGTATGAGATATACCTTTTGAACAATCCACGTCTGACATTTAAATACTGTACCACTATCAATCCAGCCTGTTTTCTTAGTGGTCCCCCTGTCCATGAAGACGCACCTGGCCACGACTGTCTGACAGAGAAAGAAATTTGGGAATCAACACTGCTAGGCCCGTTGCTAATGAGGACTTTCAATGTGGCAGGGGGGGGACCCTGCCCCCGACAATGTCCGGGGCGCTGATCTTTCTGATCCTGAAGCGGTACCAGGCGGACCTGGCGGGCTGAGACAGAGTGATTGGGGGGGGGGGGGGGGGAATAGATTTTAAAAAATAAAATCAGAGTAGCCAATTCACTTTTTCTAATTTAATGGGCAATTTAGCATGGCCAATCCACCTCCCTGCAAATCTTTGGGTTGTGGGGGCAAACCCATGCAAACACGGGGAGAATATGCAAACTTCATACGGTCAGTGACCCAGAGCCGGGATCGAACCTGTAACCACTGCGCCACCGTGCTGCCCCTGGGTGTAGGAATAGTTGGGGTGGGGGGAGGGAGAGGCGTGTCAGGGGAGAGGATGGTCGGGGGGGACAGTGGGTGGGAGGTGTGAGATGACAGATGAAGCCACATCCTATGAGAGGCTAGCAAGAATGAGGCCCTCCCTGAACCTCCGGGCATGCCGGACCCTCGCCACTGCCTGTCCTCCATTCTCTGGCTGTTCCCACGGGTCCTCCCCGTGTTTTTCGGCCAGCTCCTCTACGTCTGTCTCCTCCTCATCCTCCTTCTCAGACGAGGCCGCATGTTCCTCCTCCTCTACCTCCAGCATCTCATCTTGCTGCTGTGTCAGGCTGTGGAGGCACAACAGACCACCACAAAGCAGGCAACCCTACGGCAAGGCACCATCAGAGTGTTCGAGGCATCGGAACCGCATTTTCAGCAGTCCGACACACCACTCAATGACAGCCCAGGTGGTCACATAGGACTCGTTATATTGGGTCTCCACATCGGTCTGCGGCTTCCCTACTCTTGTACGGAATCTTGAGGTGGTGATCACTTTTGAGTTGAATGCACAGGGATTGGAACCTTTTCCTCTTAATGAAGAACACTCCCAGACTGCCCGGTATGCGCAAGGTGACACGTGCGCCATCTATTACACCCTGGACCTTGGGCATCCTGGCGGTGGTGGAGAATCCTGCTGCCTGAGCATCTTTTTTAAAATTTTTATTTGGATTGCCCAATTATTTTTTCCAATTAAGCGGCAATTTAGTGAGACCAATCCACCTACTCTGCACATTTTTGGGTTGTGGGGGCGAAATCCACGCAGACACGGGGAGAATGTGCAAACTCCACACGGACAGTGACCCAGGGCCGGGATCGAACCTGGGATCTCAGCGCCAAGGCGCAGCTGTGCTAACCACTAGGCCACCGTGCTGCCCGTCTGCCAGAGCATCTTGATGGGCTTGGTGCAGGTCAAAGTTGTTTATAGTCAGCTGCCCGGGCAAACAGGGCATCTGTAACTTCATGGATGCACTTGTGGGCTGCAGGTTAGGATATGCCGCACAATTCCCCGCTCAAATCCTGGAATGAATCCGAAGCGTAAAAGTTCAGGGCTTGACGGCCACTGGGATTAGATATGTTCCTTCTCCACCTGGTGCCAAGTCCACAAGGGCATGGCACAGGTGCTGCACTGTCCTCTTGTTGAGGTGGAACCAGCTGCCACACATGCTATCTGACATCTCTTCAAACATACAGCAACGCCAGTACACCTCTGTTGTCGGCCTCCCCCATTGGGTTCCTCCCCGGCCTGATGGGCGGCTGGGTTCTCAGAGTGTGAGGTGGGCCCCTGCACATGGGCTGCTAGCTCAATCCTCCATCGATGCTTCTGCCGCTGCCTTCTCTGGCGTCTGGCTTGTGACCTTCACCATATTACCACGGACAGGGTCTATCCTGGGGTGCTTGGTGGGACAGACAGGTAGCAGCAGAAGTTGCTCCTGTTATGGGTATACACAATCCGGGGGTGTGGCCTGTTGGATCAGCGGGCGTTGATGGCTTCTGCCCCCCCCCCCCCCCCCCCAACCCCCCGCAGGGGCTCTCCCCCTGCTGCCCCAATGCCCCCTCAGGCTGATTGCCCGATTTCAAAGATGGCTACTCACATCCTCCGATTCCCTCAGCAGCCATTGCACTAGTTTCACGTTTTTAAATAGGTATGGTAAAAAGCACCCACATGACCCCTCGCTGGGGAGCCGGTTAGATCATGAGGGGCCGTTAGATAGGGGATCTGACCCCTTAACGTTATGGAGATTGACTTAATTGGTGATTATTGGTGTCTTAACACGCCTAGGCGGGTTCCGGATTCCGCCAACGGGAGCGCCGGTTAGATCGGAAATTGATCGGCACCCGGCACGGATCCTGACTTCGGCCTCTCCCACGATCTAACTGGGTCACATGGATCCGAGCCAGGTGCATCGCGGCCATTAGATTGCATACTAGATTTTCATGTTTATTCAGGAAATGATGATCTCCTTAACCAGGCTGCTGCATTGGTGCAAATAATATCGACCAGAGTTCTGGAACAAATAAGAGCATAAAATATATACACATACTTTTAAAAAATAAATTTAGAGTACCCAATTCATTTTTTCCAATTAAGGGGCAATTTAGTGTGGTCAATTCACCTACCCTGCACATCTTTGGGTTGTGGGGGCAAAACCCACGCAAACACGGGGAGAATGCGCAAACTCCACACGGACAGTGACCCAGAGTCGGGATCGAACCTGGGACCTCGGCGCCGTGAGGCAGCAGCACTAACCACTGCGCCACCGTGCTGCCCTTATATGCACATAATTAACAGCAATAGTAAAATTAAAATGACAAAAATAAATGTTACCTCATCCAGGTAATTGAATTCATTATTCTTCTGCTTTAATACAATGTCAAGTGGATTTAATTAAATCTTTATGGCTTGGGTAAATTGAAGCAGAAATTTAGAATCCCTCTAATGCGAAAATACGTTAGTTTTGGAACAGGCACTGTTGAAAGATACCTTTGATAGGTCCCTGAAGTTGCCTGGTAATGTCAGATCCAGCTCCTCAGACTCATAGTTTGTAATAACCCAAGGAAACACAGGATACTGGTTTAAATCATTATACGTCCGACCTAGCAAGAAAGAGATAACATGAAGAAATGTTCACAATAGGTTTGTTTTATAAATGGTAGGTAAAATTATAAACTTGAAAACATAACTGTTTGATGAATACATTTAAATACTATTGTTTCAGCCACAAAATGCATGATATTACTGTAAAAATATGCACTGAAGACTCTGGAAAAACAAATAATTCAGAGTCAGGCTGAAAGTGCACTGAGAAACATCAGGAATCAGAACTATTATTAAAATCATTTCAACTTATCAAATCTTAGCATGTACTGAGAAATAAAACAGTAGCTACAAATGTTTATGGTCCACTTACTACTTCCTGTATTTGGTCACCTTGTTCCCTTTGTCAAAGAATTTCCTTGAATGCTCTGATTTAAATTCCTCTGAATGAAGCACAGCTATAAAACATATAGGTCTGCTTGTTCAAAAAAATGTTTTTGTGTTCAGCTGAAACATGAGAAACCTGTGACCTCCAGTGGCACAGCAGCATCCTCACATTATTGAGCTTTCTGTAAGCTTAATGACAATGGGCAATATTTTCTTCATCTTTATGATATCTATTGGTGCTGCATAGCATAAAGAATGAGTTGGTAAAGAATCCTATGCTTAATCAAATTTCAAATTGCAATTTTTTCCACTTGTTTTCGGCCTCAGGTGGATTTTGTTTCCAATCTGAAATCCATAAGTTTTCTGAACTGTGACCAGGATTTTCCAACTCTCTCTCGTGGCACGTTTCCCTTTGGCGGGTGTGGCGAGACATTGGCTGCCAGCGGGATCTTATGGTCCGTTCGAAATCAACGGCTTTTTGCATGGGTCTGCCGCTGGGAAGCACACTAACTTTGGCATTTGGCAGGATCTGAAGATCCTGTCAGTAGGAAGGACCTGAAAATCCCACCCTGTGTCTTTACAAGCAGTGAGTTTGGCGTGAGGGCAAAGGTCAAGGTGGCGAAAATTCAAGCCTGCAGCAATTTTTACAAAATGTTCCTGGCAAAAATGTTATTTTTATATATTATGTTCAAATGGCTATTATACATTTTAAACACGCAAAAACAATGTTGACAAAAGTGGCATCTTTGGTTTCATTTTTTTTTAGGGTAGCCAATTCATTTTTTCCAATTAAGGGGCAATTTAGTGTGGCCAATCCACCTACCCTGCACATCTTTGGGTTGTGGGGGCGAAAGCCGCGCAGACACTGGGAGAATATGCAAACTCCACACGGACAGTGGCCCAGAGCCGGGATCGAACCTGGGGCCTCAGCGCCATGAGGCAGCAGTGCTAACCACTGCACCACCTTGCTGCCCCCGCATCTTTGATTTCATGATTCAAACTCCTCTTGTTCAGGGACTGGCTTGGGTCATTCTAATGAGTTTTCATATCTATTTTCACTCACAGGATGAAATAGGTGCATTATGGAGGTTAGTATGTCAGGAAAGCTTCCACAATAAAACCATTTACTTCTAGTCCGCTTGTGTAATTATAATTAAATTTGTTCATTTTTTCAGATTTTGATCCAACATTTTTTATACCAGTCTAATTCTGAAATAAGACACAAACCTGCTTGACCAGAAGCTGTGGATAAAACATTACGGAAAACCATTATTTAAATATACATGAATATAGCATGTTTATGATTGTTATTCCTCCGCTTGTCTGCTTCCTAACACGTAACAGACATTTTGTCATCTCCAGTTCATTAGTAAAGATTTTTTAATGATTTTTCTCCATGTAAGCAGTTCAAGTTACATCTAATTAGATGGCAATAATAAGCTCAACACATGCCGCAATTAAATATATACATAATTATTCAGTGCAAACTTCAAACACACACGCATCAGAAAATAAAACAGTGGAAAATGTATTTGTTGTATGGAAACATGTAAAGTACTCTCCCTTTGTTTTACCTTCTGATACAAACACAAAATCTCCTATTTTCATGTATATTTATGTTGTTTTCTATTAATCTGCCACATTTCGAGATGATGCACTGAACAAAATACTGTGCCATTCTTGTTCTACTGTCTAGTTGCTGTTGTCTGAGTGACAAAGCACTAAAATTACATTTTCTTGTTATTATTTCCAGACACACTCTGAAAATGGTTTGTAGACTCTAATAAAGCTTCAGTTTCAGACAAAGCTGTCAACAAAGGAAATGGCAGAGTGAGACCACAGAATAACCCCAGTAACAATAAATGAATCTACAGTCACTGTGGCAGGTTATGTGTCTCCTGATAAAATTTAATAGGGTAGTTTCAGTCTCCATCATGGCCTGCAGCTGGATACCACTGGATAAGTGTAAACTATCAAGCCGAACCTTGATATAAAAACAAATAAGGCAGACACAATAGCTACAATGTACCTGCCACAGTGTTAAGGAACATCAAGTATTCAAAGTTTGAAATTTCCCGCCGTTGCCAACGTTGTGTCATGTTGGAGGATTTAAAAAGCTGCCGAGGACTGGCCAACGATATTCTCCTGTTAATCCAAAAATAAGGGGGAGAAGTTGTTATTGATCGTACACATTTGACTTCATCCACAGTCACAGTAACAAAAAATGAGAAAATATTTATCTCTCTAGGTCACCTCTAGGTCTCACTGTAACAGAAAAGCATTTCATTCTTGCTGCTTACTGGATAAGCAGCCCGTTTTATTTTCCATAGCAGTGGAACTTTCACTGTTCTCGAATATTAAAATGAGTTTTATTGATTGAGTAGTGGGTGGCTGGAACTTGTTGCCAGAGGAGGTGGTGGAAGCAGGGACAATAGTGACCTTTAAGGGGCATCATCACAAATACATGAATAAGGTGGGAATAGAGGGATACGGACCCCAGAAGTGTGGAAGATTTTAGTTTAGACGGGCAGCATGGTCGGCGCAGGCTTGGAGGGCCGAAGGGCCTGTTCCTGTGCTGTACTTTTCTTTGTTCTCTTTGTTCTTTGATCATCTGACAATTTGTTTTTCTGTTCATACTTTTACGGTTGATGTTCTTACGCTTTTTCTAAAACAAGAATATTTGTATTTTTTCTTAAGGTCTGTTGTAATGAAACTAACCTTTGTAATGAAACTAACCTTTGTAATGAAAAGTTTAAGAACTCAATGTAGTCAAACATCTGAATTTGTCACAGAAAATTAGATTATAAAAGAATGTCACTGCACTGGGTGGAAATGATCATCTGACAATTTGTTTTTCTGTTCATACTTTTACGGTTGATGTTCTTACGCTTTTTCTAAAACAAGAATATTTGTATTTTTTCTTAAGGTCTGTTGTAATGAAACTAACCTTTGTAATGAAACTAACCTTTGTAATGAAAAGTTTAAGAACTCAATGTAGTCAAACATCTGAATTTGTCACAGAAAATTAGATTATAAAAGAATGTCACTGCACTGGGTGGAAAATAATGATGAAACATATTGAGGGTTGGATAATCCGTTTGGTGTACTAATTCATAAGCCTTAAAGAGGATCTTTGCAAACTAATCATGGAATTTACCAGTGAGATAACAAATTTATTAATTTTGAAAAATAACATGAAATAGGCCATTTAAAATATATACCATCTGCCCAAGTGGTGGACACATCTTCCCTATGGTAGCTATGTTTCATGACAATGTAAAATAAGCATGACAATCGCAAGGCAGGAATGTTCCCTTCCATTCGGGGAACACTTCAGCAGTCAAGGGCATTCAGCTTCTGATCTCCGGGTAAACATTCTCCAAAGCGGCCTTCAGGACGCGCGACAATGCAGAATCACCGATCAGAAACTTATAGCCAAGTTCCGCACACATGAGTACGGCCTCAACCGGGACCTTGGATTCATGTCACATTACATTCACCCCCCACCTACTGGCCTGGACTTGCGAAATCCTACCAACTGTCCTGGCTTGAGACAATTCACACCTCTTTAACCAGGGATTACCCCTCTCTTTGGATCTGTAAAGACTTAATTACCTGCAAATGCTCACATTCAAAGCACTGTGTTGCATCTTTGACTTTGTCTATATATATATGTTTCTGGAATGTACCTCTTCATTCACCTGAGGAAGGAGCAGTGCTCCGAAAGGTAGTGATTTGAAACAAACCTGTTGGATTTTAACCTGTGTGTTGTAAGACTTCTTACAATGTAAAATAATGCAGTATGAAAAATGTGTCAGAAGTGTACAACTAATTTTCGAGAAGAGTTCTCGAGTTAAGTATTTGTTGGAAAATTGACTCTCTTGTTGAGGCACACATGATGTCCTGATTGGATAACCTGGATTATTTCTTAAAAATGACAGCAAACACCAATTTGTTAGGGGGAGTCATCAAGAACTGTACAAAGAACAAAGAACAAAGAAATGTACAGCACAGGAACAGGCCCTTCGGCCCTCCAAGCCCGTGCCGACCATACTGCCCGACTAAACTACAATCTTCTACACTTCCTGGGTCCGTATCCTTCTATTCCCATCCTATTCATATATTTGTCAAGATGCCCCTTAAATGTCCCTATCGTCCCTGCTTCCACTACCTCCTCCGGTAGCGAGTTCCAGGCACCCACTACCCTCTGCGTAAAAAACTTGCCTCGTACATCTACTCTAAACCTTGCCCCTCTCACCTTAAACCTATGCCCCCTAGTAATTGACCCCTCTACCCTGGGGAAAAGCCTCTGACTATCCACTCTGTCTATGCCCCTCATAATTTTGTATACCTCTATCAGGTCGCCCCTCAACCTCCTTCGTTCCAGTGAGAACAAACCGAGTTTATTCAATCGCTCCTCATAGCTTATGCCCTCCATACCAGGCAACATTCTGGGAAATCTCTTCTGCACCCTCTCTAAAGCCTCCACATCCTTCTGGTAGTGTGGCGACCAGAATTGAACACTATACTCCAAGTGTGGCCTAACTAAGGTTCTATACAGCTGCAACATGACTTGCCAATTCTTATACTCAATGCCCCAGCCAATGAAGGCAAGCATGCCGTATGCCTTCTTGACAACCTTCTCCACCTGTGTTGCCCCTTTCAATGACCTGTGGACCTGTACTCCTAGATCTCTTTGACTTTCAATACTCTTGAGGGTTCTACCATTCACTGTATATTCCCTACCTGCATTAGACCTTCCAAAATGCATTACCTCACATTTGTCCGGATTAAACTCCATCTGCCATCTCTCCGCCCAAGTCTCCAGACAATCTTAATCCTGCTGTATCCTCAGACAGTCCTCATCGCTATCCGCAATTCCACCAACCTTTGTGTCGTCTGCAAACTTACTAATCAGACCAGTTACATTTTCCTCCAAATCATTTATATATACTACAAAGAGCAAAGGTCCCAGCACTGATCCCTGTGGAACACCACTGGTCACAGCCCTCCAATTAGAAAAGCATCCCTCCATTGCTACCCTCTGCCTTCTATGGCCTAGCCAGTTCTGTATCCACCTTGCCAGTTCACCCCTGATCCCGTGTGACTTCACCTTTTGTACTAGTCTACCATGAGGGACCTTGTCAAAGGCCTTACTGAAGTCCATATAGACAACATCTACTGCCCTACCTGCATCAATCATCTTAGTGACCTCCTCGAAAAACTCTATCAAGTTAGTGAGACACGACCTCCCCTTCACAAAACCGTGCTGCCTCTCACTAATACGTCCATTTGCTTCCAAATGGGAGTAGATCCTGTCTCGAAGAATTCTCTCCAGTAATTTCCCTACCACTGAAGTAAGGCTCACCGGCCTGTAGTTCCCGGGATTATCCTTGCTACCCTTCTTAAACAGAGGAACAACATTGGCTATTCTCCAGTCCTCCGGGACATCCCCTGAAGACAGCGAGGATCCAAAGATTTCTGTCAAGGAACTAAATTTCAAAATGAAATAACAATACAATAGACATAAAATTGCTATCAAAAAGAAAATGCTGGAAAATCTCAGCAGGTCTAGCAGCATCAGTAGGGAGAAAAAAGAGCTAACGTTTCGAGTCCAATGACTCTTTGTCAAAGCTAACAGACAGGGAAAGTGGGAAATATTTATACTGTGGGGTGAGAATGAAAAATGAGTCATAGCTACGGAAACCCAGGGAAACGGGGTGCTAATGGACACAGAAACAAAGGGGAAAGAGTGCTAATGGCAGTCCCCAGAGAGAACAAAAGATGTGAAAGGCCAAACAGTTGAGAAACTGACATCAGAGGGTAAACTCTGACAGATGTAGATATGGGGGAGGGGAAGGGGGAAGCAAAGTGGAGAAAGGGTAAGGAAAGGTGGATAAGATGGTGGTGGGGGCGTTTAATATATATTAAGAAAGACAAGAAAGAAAGAAATGGTAAAAGACAGTTAAAATGAAATGGGATGAAAGCAAATGGGTTGAGGTGGGGTAGAGCTAATCATCTGAAGTTGTTGAATTCGATGTTGAGTCCGGAAGGCTGCAGCGTACCTAACCGGAAGATGAGATGTTTTTCCTCCAGTTTGCGTTGAGCTTCACTGGAACATTGCAGCAGGCCAAGGACAGACATGTGGGCATGGGAGCAGGGTCTTTTGTTAAAATGGCAAGCAACGGGTAGGTCAGGGTCCTGTATGCGCACAGACCGGAGATGCTCAGCAAAGTGATCACCCAGTCTACGTTTGGTCTCTCCGAAAAAGAGGAGGCCACATTGGGAGCAGCGAATGCAATAGGTCAAATTGGAAGAGATGCAAGTGAAACACTGCTTAACCTGGAATGAGTGTTTTGGGCCATTAGCACCTCATTTCCTTGGGTTTCTGTGGCTCTGACTCATCTTTCATTCTCACTCCACAATGTAAATATTTCCCACTTTCTCTGTCTGTTAGCTTTGACAAAGAGTCATTGGACTCTCAACGTTAGCTCTTTTCTCTCCCTACAGATGCTGCCAGACCTGCTGAGATATCCCAGCATTTTCTTTTTGGTTTCAGATTTCAGCATCCGCAGTAATTTGCTTTCAAAATTGCGATCACTGGTTTCTGGGGTGACTAGTTTGAATCTAGTGAGTAAATTGGATGTGATGATTCTAAGCAATTTGATCTTTCCGGATGCTTGAAAGACCAGTTTTGAAAAATATTGGGCTTCTCAACGTGCATAGGATACTGGGACGCAACTATTCCATGATTGCCATAAACAAAATCCATTCGTCAGTTTAGTTGCTGTGATTTACCAGTAATATATAAAAAACTGCGGCCATTTCAGACACCAAACTCGGAAGACTGCCTTTTAGAATTTATCAAAGTGAACTAGTCATTAAAGTATTAGAACTAGTTGACAAATTGATCAATAGCAAGTACATCATAAGACAATTTCATGGTAATTGGATCAATCAGAAGATCCACCCATATACTGAAACTGGTGAAAATCTATAGCAGGTTATTTAGTAGTTACATCAAGTAATACAGTATAAATGAAAACTAATCCTGAAATTCTGACCCAAATTTTGAAAGGAAACAATTGTAAGGAAATTTTTATTTTATGTTTAACACAAGTCAATCTTCCAAAGGTTTTGGAATGGGGAATTGAAGAAGGCAGAATAAGTCATAATTGCAAAACTAAAATATAATGACCAGTAATAGTGGAGTTCGTAATTTATGATGTGGAGATGCCGGTGTTGGACTGGGGTGGGCACAGTAAGAAGTCTTACACACCAGGTTAAAGTCCAACAGGTTTGTTTCAAATCACTCGCTTTCGGAGCACTGCTTCATTCACCTGAGAAAGGAGCAGTGCTCTGAAAGCTAGTGTTTTGAAACAAACCTGTTGGACTTCAACCTGGTGTTGTAATTTATGATGTGGAGGTGCCAGCGTTGGACTGGGGTGAACACAGTAAGAAGTCTTACAACACCAGGTTAAGGTCCAACAGTTTGTTTCAAATCACTAGCTTTCGGAGCACTGCTTCATTCACCTGAGGAAGGTGCAGTGCTCCGAAAGCTAGTGATTTGAAACAAACCTGTTGGACTTTAACCTGGTGTTTTAAGACTTCTTACTGTTGTAATTTATGTTCTTAATTTATGGCCTTGAGAATGCATAAGGGATAGGTGGTTTTGATAAACAAATATAACTTCATTGTACTGCATCATATTTTACCCAAAACAACTGCTAAGATGTTCCAACACAACACTAAAAGGTAAAATTGATGGTATTTTTAGGGCAGCACGGTAGCACAAGTGATTAGCACTGTGGCTTCACAGCGCCAGGGTCTCAGGTTCGATTCCCTGCTGGGTCACTGTCTGTGCGGAATCTGCACGTTCTCCCCGTGTCTGCGTGGGTTTCCTCTGGGTGCTCCGGTTTCCTTCCAGAGTCCAAAGACATGCAGGTTAGGTGGATTGGCCATGATAAATTGCCCTTTGTGACCAAAAAAGGTTGGAGGAGTAATTGGGTTACGGGAATAGGGTGGAAGTGAGGGCTTAAATGGGTCGGTGCAGACTCGATGGGCCGAATGGCCTCCTTCTGCACTGTATATTCTATGTAATAAAACAAAAAATATACTGACATGGAGTTGTAATAATAATAATAATAATCTTCATTATTGTCACAAGTAGGCTTACATTAACACTGCAATGAAGTTACTGTGAAAATCGCCTGGTCGCCACACTCCAGCAGAGAGGGAGAATTCAGAATGTTCAATTCACCTAACAAGCATGTCTTTCAGGGCTTGTGGGAGGAAACCGGACTGACACCCAGAGGAAACCCACACAGACATGGGGAGACTCCGCACAGTGCCAGGATTCCCAAGCTGGGAATTGAACCTGGTTCCTTGGTGCTGTGAAGCAACAGTGCTAACCACTGTACTACCATGCCCCAACGGTGGGTCCAGCACACTTTGGAGAATCCTATTTCTGCACAACTTAGAGGCTGCTCTGTAAACTTTAAGTTTGGAATAAGAATGGTGATATTGTAAAGAATGACAACTGATGTTGGCCTCAACTGCCAGACTAAATGTTGCTGACTGGGTAGTTGGTTTACGTCAGCAATTTATTTGTTTCTCCTGGAGATTATAATGAATTGTTGAAGGAAAAAGCAATTGCCGGCAGACAGCTATTAAAGGGAAAATCTAATTTTAAGTTCCATATTTTACTGAATTGCATGGATATTAAAATATGAAGGATAAGCAAAGTAAAAGAAAACATGAGAGCACCTATTTTGCCTCCTGAATAATAACCTAATTGTCCTTAGTTGATGACAGTGAGAAGAAATGCTACTTCAAACATCACAGTGAATAACAAGTATCAGTACAAGTGCAGATTTGTTTATCCTTCCTCTTCTTTTCCATGGTTAAGATTACAACTTTATACAATTTATACAAATGAAATGATTATTATGCAAAGTAAACATGTTGCTGCTCTGTGGGCTACAGTGCAGTCACTGCTGTTAAACAACCTGCAGCAGTTCTCATTTATCAAGATTTCTCAAGGTGTGATATGCAATTACCCTGTTTCATTATTCAGTGTGATACCATAGTGATGATGAATAGACAAAAGTCAACAAGTCTAACATGTTAAGTCTTGTAGCAAAATCACTGATCAGCATACATCTCAACTGCTTTACCTATAGCTAAAGGTTTTTTTAAATCACCAAAACAGTGAAACATATAATGCTACATGTCAATAATAAAAATACATCAATGGTCAAGTAGCTCCCTCGCGACGCTCCAACTCACTCAACAAAAATAACTAACAATTTTTTTTGTGAAAATATTTTAAGTCAAGTTTTTTATATTTTAACATTTTAAATATACAAAACAAAAACAACACAAACCCCAACCCCCGCCCCTCCATCCCCCATAACCTAGAATAAAAACCCCACTTTACCCCCCTCCCCCTTAACAGCTGACAATAACCAGCTCTTTAAAATGTAATACAAACAAGCCCCATCTCTTATGGAATCTCTCATTCACCCCTCCTCAAAACAAATGTGACCTTCTCCAAATACAGGAAATCCAACAGACCTCCAGCCATACCGAAGCACAGGGTGGAGAAGCTGCCCTCTCAAACAACCAGCTCATCCTCGACTTCATCAGGTGCGCTCCATGTATCACCTTTAGCTGTATCAACCCCAACTCCTCGAATGTTTCGCTGGGGCAAACGGCAGCAGTGGTGTAGCCAGCGCCCACAACCCTGACCCCTTACAAGAGCCTGCCTCCCTCTTTACTCACAAAGCCTCCGACTTCCTGTTCCAAACCGACACCTTCTCTGCGTTCTGCCCAATCCCAAACCTCTCCAACACCGCAAACAAATAACTCAACTCCACATGATCAAATGCCTTCTCCGCATCCAACGTCACCACTTCCTCCCTACTTCCGGGTAAAGCACCACATTTAACAGACGGCACACGTTCAACGGCAACTGCCTGCCCTTTACAAACCCGTCTGATCTTCCCCAGACACCTTCGGGAGGGATTCTTCTCACCTAAGCCCCAACACCTTACACAAAATCTTGGCATCCACATTTGGCTTGTATTACCCACACCCTTATACTTTTTGAGCATCAATGAAATGAATGCCTGCCCCATCGTCTCTGGCAGTGTCCCCGAAACCACCACATCTTCAAACATCTCCACCAACACCGCGCCTACTTATCCAGGAATATTTTATAAAACTCCACCAGGAACCCATCCGGCCCCAGTGCTTTACCCGTCTGCATCTTCCGTATCACCGCCCGAACCTCTTCTATCCCCATTGGATCCTCCGCTCTGCCCTCTCCTCATCTTCTACTCTAGGACACTCCAAGCGCCCCAAAAAATTCCTCATGTCCTACTCATCTTCACAGCTTTTTGTAAAACTCCTCAAATGCCTTGTTTGCCTGCTCCAGTGCCACCACCAACTCTCCTGCCACATCCCAAACCTGAACAGTCTGTCTCGCAACCACCTGCCGGCAGAGCTGGCGTGCCAGCAAGCAACTGGCCTTCTCCCATTCTCATATATAGCCCCCTATGCCCATTAACCTCCAAACCACCTTTCGTGTGGACAGAAGGTCAAAATTTGCCTGTAATTCCTTTCTCCTCACTAGATCTGGGGTAGGATCCTCCACATACCTTCCGTTCACTTCCAAAATTTACCTTCCATCCACTTCCAAAATTTCCTCTACCAGCCGCTGCCGCTCCTCTCTTGCCTCCCTGCCCACCTGAGCCATAAACAAGATTATCTCGTCCCTTACCACTGCCTTCAACACTTCCCACACCTCTGACGATGAAACCTCCCCGCTTCAATTAAACCATACATACTCCTCAATCTTCGCACAAAAATTTGGTTCTGCCAACAACCGCTCATTGAACCTCCATGCGGGCCTCAGTGCCTGTCCCTTCTCCAGGCCCACATCTATCAAATGTGGAGCATGTACCGAGATAACAATCGCCGAGTATTCTGCTTTCTCACCCCCGTAAACAACGCCTTCCGCATAATAAAAAAGTGGATCCTTGAATACACATTGTGTACTGCCGAAAAGAACGATTACTCCCGTCCCACAGATACAGAAACTTCCACCTTGGAACCCCCCCCCCCCCCCCCCAATCTTCAGAAATGCAGCCAACACCGTCGCCCCCTCTCCTAGGGGTCAGTGAATGTGGCGAAGACCTATCCACCTTCGGATTCAACACTGTATTCAAGACCACTCCCAGTATTAGCTGGTGCATATTCAAATTCGGTATGTCGGCCAACATCTTCATAAACCCGACGGGTGCAATTTTCCCAAAAGGGAACAAAGTCCCCGAGCGAGTGCATTTAATCATGTGTTTCCCGGCACTCGCAGTGGCAAGAAACACATGGGGCGGGATCCTCTGTCCCACCAGCCAGCCAATGGCGCTTCCATTTGTGGGAACCCCCACACCGTCGGGAAATCCGCGGGCGTGAGTGCGATGCTGGCAAAACGGAGTTTCCCGCCGACGGAGAATCCAGCCCAGGGATATTCAACACGACTCGCGTTGAATAAGGGGCCTAAATGAGGAACGCGTGGCCGCACATAGCACCGATTTTTACAACCGGGAGCTCTGCTTGCCGGTACTTCCCACTGTAGCGAGAGATTGAGACGCCATTTTTAAATGGCGTCCTGATCTCTGAGGCCCACAAAACAAAATCCCTGCAACCCGCACACCAGCCCAATCACGCGCGTGCAAAAAATGCCAGCTTGGCATCTTGGCAGTGCCAACCTGGCACCCTGGCAGTGCCCCTGCCAGTTGGCAGTGCCACCAGGCACCTTGGCAGTGTTAGGATGGCACCCAGGGTGACAGGCTGGAAGTGTCAGGGTGCCAGGCTGGCATTGCCAGGGTACCCAGGTGGCACCAGCAGTGCCAGGGCACCATCCTTCCCATAGGGCATAATAATAATAATCTTTATTGCCACAAGTAGGCTTACATTAACACTGCAATGAAGTTACTGTGAAAAGTCCTTCGTCGCCACATTCCGGCGCCTGTTTGGGTACACAGAGGGAGAATTCAGAATGTCCAAATTACCTAACAGCACACCTTTCTGGACTTGTGGGAGGAAACCAGAGCACCAGGAGCAAACCCACGCAGACACGGGGAGAACGCGTAGACGCCGCACAGACAGTGACCCAAGCCGGGAATCAACCTGGACACTGGTGCTGTGAACCAACAGTGTTTACCACTGTGCTACCATGCCGCCCATGCAGCTGGCGGCCTCTGATCCCTTTGGATACCTCCATGAGTGCCGTTCTTGGGGACCAAATGGCGCTCGCACGAGGTTCCGATGCAAAGGGATTTAATCCTAAAACCTCAGGTACCTTGGGAATCTGCACATTAGAGTAAGGCTTACTGCCTCACTCAAATATGCAGATTTGCCAAAAACTGATCCCGGCCATTTTGGGCGGGATTCCCCTTGCAACGTTGAATCTCGCGAGGCGTTGCGAGCCCGGTGGATTCTGGGAGTGGGGCCTCCCGGCTTTCACCGACCACGCTGCGCCTTGGGGCAGTTGCTTTTCGAGCTCAGCGTGGCGGAAGATTACGCTATACGTCATCCCAATTCGGGGCGTACACACTGACCAACACCACCAAATCCCAACAAATTACCCCAAAGTCCCAAACTATCCCCTCCCAGGCATAACCTGAAAGAAAGAAGAAAATATAAACAGCATAGTCCAAACTCAATTCAGTCCCAGTCCTTCAGCCTTCACAAACCCCTCCTGCTCCTCAACCATCTCAAAGCAGTAGTCTCTTTCTTAATGTGTGACTCTTAGCTTCGTCGGGTAGACCACCCCAAACCACATGTTGCTTTTATGCACCAACTTTGACCGACCAAAGACTGCCCACCTTCTTGCCAGCTCCACCGTGAGATCCTGGCATATACAAATACCACTGCCTTCCCACCTCATCTCTCGATTCAGCTTTGCTCATCTCAACACTTTTTCCTTCATCTGGTATCTATGAAAGCAGACTATCACAGCTCTTGGTGGCTCATTCACCTTCTGCTTCGGCCGGAGTGACCGGTGAGCCCTCCTGTCCAGCTCACAGAGGGAGGGGTCCTCCTCTACCAACAACTTGGCAAACATCTCTGCAAAATACTCCATCACTTCTGGCCCTCCAGCCCCTCAAGTGAATCCATGATGCTCAGATTCTGTCTTTGTGACCTGTTCTTCAGGTCCTCCACTTTGGCTCTCAGCCCTTTGCTACTCTTCTGTACCTTCCACAGCTCCTCACCCATCGAGGTGAACTGGTTGCTATGCTGCCACAATGCCTCCTCCACCCCCTTCAACACCCCTCCTTGCTCCCGCACAGCCATCAACGTCTTTTCCAAGGCCTCCTTTATCGGGACAAGTGTGTCATCCACCAACTCCTTGAGCACGGCCATCATCACCTTTCGATGCCCATCAAAATGCTTGGCGAACTGCTGCACAAACTCAACTGCTATCACTTCGGCCAGTGTGTCCACTGTAGTGAGCGCAGCCTCACCCAAGAGAGTTTGCTCCCGACATCTTTCCTCCCTCAGCACTCCCCACCGACCTCAAGCTCGCCAGTGAACTATCGCTCGCACCCTTTCTTCCTGTATTCTTCTTCTGGTATTTCAACATCCTTTGGTTGCTGCAACATTTCTACCAATCAATCACATAAAATACTTTCCAAAATCTGGGTGAAAAAGGCCAAAAAGCGAAAGCTACAGCTACAGCCACCCAACATGCAACCTCCACCTACATGTTACCACCGGAAAAAACAACTAACAATTTTTTAAAAGTACAATTCACTATTTACCAAAAGAATAACATATAAAACTTTAAATTCTGGATCTATACCTTCAACTTAATTTCATTTTCATTTCATTTTTTCATTTCAACTGTATTACCAAATTAATGTTGTTTCTCTGCTGTAATTGGTCTGTTTCACAGATGATGCCATGGGCTGACTCTCACAAATACTCCTTCACATTATGTATTTAACTCATATCATTCTATGCAGAACCACTTATATTATAAGAAAGTAACATTGCAATAAAAGCATAGATTTAAGGTTTTGAATGCTGGAGTTTAAATAAGAGGTTCATGAAAAGACCAAGTGCAAATTTTCCATGGAGTCCTAAAATTTAAGAGCACATATTGGAATATTAATGGTTATAACAGATTTCATATCGCTTCTCGGCCTTTTGGCTAAGATGAGTGTGAGGTCAGGTGTAATGCCTGGATCTGGTATGTCTCTCTTGTGGGCACCATGAATTGGATTCAATTTGAATTGGTTTTTGGAGCAGGCAAGGAGCTGGATTAGGTTTGCCCCCTGTCCACACTCTGAGCTCTGGCTTTGTAACTCTGATAAAGTAATAAAAAAAGAACAGATTTCATGTAAGTATTCTATATGTTGCAGAAGTTCAATTTATCTGATATGCTAAAGTATGCTGGAAACATAATCCCTTTTAATTAAATATACTTGCACATAGCATGTACCAATGCAACAAGTTATGGGGTAGAGGATAAATGGCTGAATAGTCTCTTATTAGTGTTTTCTTACGGCTTTGAGACATTAACGTAGTTGTTAAAATACACTAAAGAATAATTTTAGAAATCTAGACAGGTGAGCCACTATTTTACAAACAGCTATTGGTAAATAAATAGATACAATTACTTTGTTATGCATCATATCATTACATAAGCCATTAGTTTTAGATTAGGAATACTGGAGTTGAGATGAAAAAATAAGGAGGCATTTTCTATAAAAACATTCATATAGAATACCTGGCCTGTGGCAAACCATAACTAGTGCCAACTCCAACACGAGGTAAACTGTACACAACCTTCTTCACTGTGGCTTGGTCTGGGAAATTGAACATAACAGAAGCTGCAGAAAAATAAGAAAAATATAATTTTAAAGCACAAAGATACAATAAAGAACAATATTGCTCTCAAAGGCTTCACAATTGCATGCACATTTTTACGACAACGTCTAGGTCTGCATTTACATTACTTTCAAATAGAAAACTGATTTGTAACAGCACATACTTCTGTTGGCCATGAAAACTTCCAAAGCAGTGCTCTGGAGGAGGTAGCGTCTTGAAAACACAGCCCGTATCTCGCTGAACATCCATTTTCCATGTAAACCTTCAGTGTAAGCAAGGACCTGAAATTTGAAAATATAATCATTTGGTTTAGTCAAAAAACAGTAAAATATTTTTAACCATCCAATGAATTAAGGATTCATATTTGAGAATATTCCTTTAGTTTAAGTTTACCTCTCTGCAAGAAGTAACAAATCTGATCTGCAACAATTTCCATCGGGCACTTTAACTTTCCCATTCATTTTAAAGTAACCTTAGAATTATATGAAGAGTTTTTGAAAAAAGGCGTCCTTGGAAACTAGAACCAGAATTTTTTTAAGAAAGCAAATTAATCTATTTGTGATTACTGGTGTGTGCTAAGAGGCAGGGATGTGCACTCAGTTGCTCTGTTAGTTTTGGAACACAGCCTAAATACACTTACATAACGTAACACTATTATAAACACATTCACTGTTAAAGTAAGTTATTTGTTTCTGGATAAATCTCAAACTGTTTTTTTGGACACAAAGCTTTAATATGAGGTTTCTAAGGTCCAATTTTTCTGTGCAAAATTTTAAATGAATGTAATTTATATATCACAATGCAAAACAGATATGAAATATACATAACACTCGATCAAATGTTTTGTTCATGGTGCCTGGAGAAATTATTCGGAAATAAAATAGTAATTCTGAAAGGGTTAATAAGGGAGTTGGTAGAATTTTTGCTCCTTTTGTGCTCTGAGGAAAATTTGTACCAAGAATACCACAGAGGATTTGCTGATGTATAGAAAGAGATGAAAGGAGCCTTTTCCTTTTCACAAAAGACCCATCAGAACTATCAAGACACATTTTCCAATTTAAACACAGATTGGTGTTGTTTTTTTCAGTTCTAAACATTATTATTTTTTAAACAAAACAAACGAGAATTGCTTTTTAATGTTATGTGGTTACCAAATAAAGTCTTAATTGTTACATTGGTACAGGTTAAAGGCAGTCTGCCTTTTGAAAAAAGAAAATCAAGTGGGTTTTAACTGACAAGTGAAAATAATCCTTTTCCATTCTCTATTTTCCCACCCTGACGTACAAAGAAGAGCCCAATTGACAGCTTTCTGTGCATCTCAGGTCAGCTTCATGCTTTTCAAACTTAATCAAGGAGGTGTTAAAAAAAATGAAAGTCCCTCAACCTTCGCATATGGTAGAAGGCAGAGAAATGTTGGAAGTGAAGTGAGATGTTCCATAGGGGAAGGTTAAGGCTGATGCTAATGCTCATTTAAAATGGTGACAGTCAGTAGTACTGAAGCCTAGCTAGGCTGGTTTAATTTCTCCCTGGAATAGCTCTTTCCTGACCTTATGCAGCACATCAAAGTCTCTTGAGCTCAATTAAAATTGGATTATGTTGAAATGCTCTATCTATGGGACTTTATGCTCACTAACACTTTTCTCTCAGTAATACTCCAGATGACAGTTACTCATCCCAATTTAAACAGTTGTCATAGAGACCATGAACTAAAGAAATGGCAGCCAACAATAAGGTGAAAGGTAAGCTCCGCCATCTCATGAATGAATAAAATGCTCGATATCCCATCACAATGGTTTCAACTGCAGCAGCAGCTTGGATTTAGAATCAATGTCAGCATAATGCATGAGGTGTGAGCTACAGGGAAACTTAAGGAAAACATGTCAAAAGATTTTAAAATATTGCAAAACAAAAATTGCTAAAACAACATGGCTTTGGTTAAAACCAACAAGGGGCCTTACAGAGTTAGTTCATAGTTGCTGTGATGAAGTGCAGCCCTCATTTTAGCCCAGCTGTAGAAAATGCCATCTAATGAATCTGTCTGGGACGGCTCTCCTTGTCCTGTCAGGCATGTCAGGAAATGACAAGCACTGGGGACAGGCCGCCTCCAGTCATAGACAGGCCTGCCAGCTGGAGACTTCAGCCCCAATCTAATCGCAGCACCAGAAAATAACATTCAGGTTTCAGCTTGTCAAGATGGTTTGGGAAGATGGCTGAAAAGCTTTTTGTTTCAATTACAGATGAAATTTGCACACAGTAATTAAAAGATACTCCTAGCAGATGAGTTTCATGCTGTTTAATATAACCAAAAAACACATGGTGGTAATGTAAATCAAAAAACGACAAGCAGCAATAAGGCCAAGACCATTCTTTCTTGGCCTATTTTTTAAAAAGCTATCAGCTCAGAAATCACTTAAGGCAGGGCATATATTAAACAAAATTCATTGTCATTATAAAAGGTAACATCAGCCATATTACAAACATCTCCAAGATAATGAATGTAATCCTCATCATTAAATTATACATCTTCACACGTTCCTGTAGCCATGTTGTTTGATTCATTTCACTCATCTCGGCGCAAGGCAAGCTCTGGCCTCTTGACCTCAATTTTTACTCGAAGAAACAAATTTCTTTTTTGCAAACTAACTCAATTTTTCACACGTCAACCTTTAGCCTAGCTTTAAAAAATTAATCTCATTTCCATTCCCTTACATATAGATATTTGCTGCATCTAAAGTTACTTACAAAATTTGAACTAATTAGAATCTGCCCTCTGACAACAATATTATAGTCAGCTCTGAAAATACATTATCGCTATTTACTTGAGATAGAGGTGAAGCTCACTGCTTTGCTTGAGAGATTAATCCACAAGGTTTGCATTCTTAATCTGCTTAATAATCTTTATGGCATTCAATATTCATTCTGCACCTAAATATTTACCTAGATTGCAATGTTCATATGATACCAACAGTCGGAATTAAGAAATGCTCTACAATTAAATAAGTGCAATCAATTCTGCATGAGATTTAGAATTAAAAATGGGCAGCAATCCATCACGTCAAATGTAACACAATAGAAAGTAAATTGGTCTTTTGAAGACAGTAAAGATTTTCAAACCATAGTGTGTAACAAGATGGTCAGGCATGTGGTTTTAAAACAATATTAATTTTAGCGACCCCAGAAAGTTTAAACTGTATTTATGGTAAATTATTAGATTTGATTTTTTAATTCAGATTTTGAGTGTGCTACACTGGATAGCACCTTCATGTATGTTTTGAAATGTAATCTGTACGCAACTGACATTAATATTTTTGTGATTTTTCTACTCTTGTTGAAAACTATTCCTGTTCTGGATGACTTCTATTGGACTATGCAAGTACACTGTTATTATTGTCCATCAAATTATCTTTGTAATTAGCCAAGAAGAAATGTAAAATTTAATTTAATTTTAAATCAGGTATCTGGTCATTTATCTCATTGTCATTTGTGGGATCCTGCTGCATGCAACTTGGATGACTTATTTACCTATATTGCAACAATCAGAATTGAATTAACTTGTGAATATGAATATGGGAAAAATGCTACTCAAATGCACGTTCTTTCTTTACTATCCTTACATGCTCCTTAATTGGGGTCGGTTAGCTCAGTTGGCTGGATGGCTGGTTTGTGATGAGGAGCGACGCCAACAGCATGGGTTCAATTCCTGTACCGGCTGAGGTTATTCCAGAAGGCTCTGCCTTCTCAAATTCGTCCCTCGCCTGAGGTGTGGTGACACTCGGGTTAAATACCACAAGTCAGCTCTCTCTCAAAAGAGGAGAGGAGCCCATGATCCTCGGGGACTATGGCACCTTTCATTTTCATTTTGATTACATCTGGCTATAGATGAGGACACAAACCTCATTCATGAGAACCACAGAGGCCATTCATCTCTCACCAGAAAAATATCATTCTGCTTTATCATATTCAATGGGAACTAGCTCTTGCCGAGTTTTGACTTCCCTAGTCACCACCTGGTATATAATCCAAATGGCGCTTATCAAGTGCGAGTTCAAGCAGGAGTTACTGGCAGCCTACTAGGGACACCACAGCTAAGTCCAATACTGTTCTCACTCAACTTCCTTATGAGCACTTACTTCCTCACAAACACGTAGGAGTGGAAACCCTGGCTAATTTCCCACCACCCAAACACATCATGGCTCAGGTAATTCAAGGCAGTCTATTATGTATCTCAAGGTTTTATGTAAATATTTCCCTAGTTGCCTGAATAGAGGTTAATTACTGTGGCAGGAATCTGGTTTAGCTGTTGCAACTCGGGTGTGAATCACTAGCCCAGTATAAAAGTAGACAGGTTTTTCCACTGCACAGAGTGTGAAAGCATAGAATGAACAAGGACAGAGTGCTTTGAGCTAACTTGAGAAATTGGTCCATATGGGAATTTAGTACTGAATGGGAAAGAAAATATTGCTTTTTATCTATTCTTTGCAGCCTCCAGTAGCTTGGGAGTGTTCAAAGGCATTAAATAGGTGAGCAAGTAGGTGATTGGTTGGTGAGTTTTCGGAAGATGTAACTACTATATTAAATTTATAGCTTAACTATCAACTACTTAATAAAACTACTTGATGCCTAATAAAACACAATAAAGATTTGTTACAGCTGTAGCATATCAGATCTGGTGGACCTCTGCGTGATCCATAGCAACCATATGTGCAGTAATTATCTGCAGCTGAAAGGCTTTGGATTGGTAAACTGGAGTCTGAGTTTTGGACATTGCAATGCAGTTTGTCTTATTTTTGTCGGCAAGGGCTGTTTCTGACTTCTTGTTATGGAGGAGTCGGAGGATGTTGATGAATTTCTCTGGACAGCCGGCCTTTGACAGGTTCTTCCATAGCACTTCCCACTTGACTGAGTCAAAAGCCCTGGTCAGATCAATGAAGGCCATGTTAGAGTAGCTAATGTTGCTCCTGGCATTTCTCTTGAAGTTCTCGAGCAGTGAAAATCATAACTGCTGTTCCAAGGAATGGTCGGAAGTCACACTGGCTTTCCAGAAGGATTTCTTCAGAGACTGGGAGAAGGTGGCTAGCGAGGATTTGGGAGATGATCTTCCCTGAGATGGAGAGTAGGGAGATTCCTTGGTAGTTCCCACAGTCTGCTTTGTCTCCTTTCTTGAAGATGATGGCAATGATGTCATTCCTGAGGTCGGCAGGAATTTCTTCTCTGACCCAGATTTTCAGCAACAGCTGATCGAGATGACAAGTGATCTCTTCTCCAAGTTCACAAAGTTCCGCTGGGATCCCATCCTCCTGCGGCTTTTCGATTCTTCATGTGTTCAATGGTGGCTTCAACTTTGTCCACGCTTGGTGGATCTCCAAGATAATTTTTGATGGGGAGTTGGGGGATTTCCTCAAACACATCCTCATTTATAGTTGTACCACAGTTTAGTTCTGTGAAGTGTTTTCTCCATCGAAGGCAGATGTTTTCTCTGTCTCTTGAACAAACGGTTTGAGGCCTAGGGCATTGAGTCCATATATTGCCTTGGTGGCACTGAAGCAGCCCCTGAAGAAGGTGTCGTGCTTGTCGGTGAGGGGTTGCAGCTCTTGAGCTTTCACAGTCCACCATTGGGATATTGATTTCCCTAATTCTCCTTTGTACGTTCGCCTTGGCTAATTTATGGGCTCTCCTCTTTGCCTTGCTGATTATGTTGTTTTGCCAGGCACGGAGAACTTTCCTCTTCTTGTCAGTAGGTCTTGGATGATGTGGTCATTCTCATCGAACCAGTCTTGGTGCTTCCTGATCTTCGAGGTCAAGACTGGAGTCAAGCAGGGATTTGTCATTGCCCCCACCCTTTTCTCCATCACCACCATCCTTCACCTTGTCAAGAGCAAACTTCCCAGTGGAGTGGACATCATCTACAGGATGGACAGAAAACTATCCAAGAAGAAAATGACTGACATCGTTCGTGGAGCTTCAGTAAGTGGATGATATCGCCATCTCCATTCTCTAAGAAGACAATCTCCAAGCCATGCTGGACACCTTTGTGAAAGCATGAAAAAGAATCGGTCTCCATCTCAACCTCAAGAAGACTCAAGTCCTTTACCAACCCTTCTCAGGGCAAGATCCGGTCTCTCCCTCCATCAAGATCAATGGAGAAACCTTACCAACCATGGAACATTTCCCTTACCTGGGGAGCCTCTAAGGCTGACATCAATGCGGAGATCCAACATTGTATCAAATCCAGGAGCTCCTCCTTCAGACACTTAAGGACCAGAGTCTTTGACAACTGCAACATCCGTGCTGACATCAAGATCCTCGTGTACATGACGAGTTGTCCTCCCCACTCTTCTGTACGACTCAGAATCCTGGACTATGTACAGATGCCTCCTTAAGGCCTTGGAGAGGTACCATCAATGCTGTCTGTGATGGATTCTCTGGATCAGCTAGGAGGACAGGTGTACTAACATCAGTGATCTTGAAGGTGCCAAGAGTACCAGAATCGAGGCCAGGATCATTCTGGGACCCCATCAAACACAAACACTTACCTTCCACAAGGTCACACTTCTCCCATCGGATCTCGGGACCATTCAGAAGCAGCTGCCAACCGAGGAAATGAGGGAAACACGGCAGCCTGCAGGTGAGACTAAAGCGGTTTGAAGTCTCCTCTCCCGAGTTTACTCCTGGCAAATGTCAAAGCAATCGAAATCAAACTGGATGAGCTTAACACTAGACTTATCTATCAGAGGGAAGTAAGAGACTGCTGTGTGCTCTGTTTCACAGAGACATTGCTCACACCTGCCTCACCGGACTGTGCTATACAACCTGATGGCTTCTCAATACACTGGATGGACCGCACGGTGTCATCGGGCAAAGCAAAGGGTGGAGGGGTTTGCTTCCTCATCAACTCCTCCTGCTGAATTACTGCTCCCCGGACCTGGAATACCTGACTATGAAGCGCCGCCCATACCACCTTCCACGGGAGCTCACTTATGCCATCATCACGGTGGTCTACATCCCTCTACAGGCGTAAGTTAAGAAGGCACTTAATGAATTGTACACTGCTATAAATATAAATGAAACAGAATACCCGGAGGCCTTGTTCATTGTGGTGTAGCCATCTGGGATGGCCACTTCCAACCAGGAACAGAGAAACACGCAAAGCATAGCGGACAAAGCAAGATTCAGGCAGGCTCAGAGCCTGAAATGTATAATTGTAAGTGAGGAGTCCAGACGGTATCGAAACTCCGACCAATTAACATTTTGATGTACCGATTAGCATTTGATGGCCAATCTCCACCAAGACAAAGGACTGGTACTTGAGTGACCGGTACAGTCCCAGACATTTCGGCGCCACTCCCTGTACTAGGGAAGTGTAAACATCAGGGTCAGTGACCGCTTGGGGCATGACCAGCCATCCAGGCACCCGCCCATTTATTGGTTCGAAATCGAACATAGTGATCAGGGATCACCCAATTAGTGGGGTCTAAACTGAAGGACTGCCTAAAAGAGTGCGAAAACCCCCAAGCATAAGAAGAGAGTCCACCATGTGTTTGTCCTCTTTTGGACCTGGTGCCCCGGCTACGACCGTCTCCAATCGCAGCACCACCAGAAGCAAGTCCATGTTCAACGCCCGCTACCAGACAGATGAGCCTAGCTGAGCAGCAGTTACTTCTCCAGGCTTGATAGATTCAGAATCGAACAACGGCCACTGTTCCTCTGACCTAAGCCGGGTGCCTGAAGTTAAGTACAGGTTGTCTTAGTCGATAGGTGTAGTTAACTAGTAGTGTATGTTGCATGATCAATTGTGTGTGTAAATAAAGTACCCTTGACCTTGAACTAACTAACTGGTGTTTGGCTCTTTGATCGATAGCCGATTGAACCTTGTGGTGGTATCATTTGATACCTGGCAACTCTAAGCATTAGAATATTGATATCAAAAGAAAGGAGGGCAAACTCACTGATTCCATAGTTACAGCAGAGCCACAGAAAAGGCAACAGTTATTGGCAACATCTGGTGGGACTCGGCCCAGAAGTGACTGTGTCACTCTGAGAGAACTCACAAAAGCATTTGAATTAGAAATCCAAATTGGAAAAGTAAAAGAAACCATAAGCGAAACCAGTATCGATCAAACCTCCAAAATCTGGAAGTGTGTAATTTGCATGCGTACGAACAAAGGGATAGAAGGTAACCTCGATAGATTTTGTTGCATGAAACTTTCGGGAGTTGGGTAAACTGGAAAATAGCTTGAGCCGTACCCGTGTTTGCACCACCGCTTTATTCCCCCTTGTTCCAAATTTCCGGTAGAGACAGAAATAATTGTAGGGATGGCCATGAAGGCAATGGAACGCCTTATGCATCCACAAGAGCCCGAGGTCGCAGCGACCAACAGATCAGAACAGTGTCCCGTAATGGAAGAAGAGATTAGGAGATACCTAAAGGGGAATTTTGCCCCTATGGTCGGAATTTTGCGCAAATGAGGAAACAGGTCCTGGCAGCATATGACAGACTTGGTGGGACAGCCTGACCGAGATCCACAAGAAAAGTTTGAGCAAGGTTCGTAAGCCGATGGCAATCGTGTCCTGCTTGGCACAATTGCGAGGCACAGAGGAGGTTGTGAGGACGCTCCGTAGACAGCTTGAGGGGAAGGCAAGAAGTAGAGAGGGAAACATTAGTGAAAGTGAGAGATTAAATGTGCAACTCCGGCAGCAGCTAGCGGCGAAGGACAAGGAAATGGATGATGTCAAGAGGGCACACGAATCTTGTCTCGCCCACCTCAGCAGCTTCCAGATTCAATATGATAAGGTCTACCAGGACATGCAACATGCGGCACTGGGAAGAGAAGAAACAGAGAAACAGGTAGAACAGTTAAGGAAACAATGTGATGATTTGAAGGCAACCCTCCGAGCACTCCACAGTTCCACCATGGAACAGAGGCAGAGTTCGATGGATCATGCCAAGTGCAGGCAGCAAATTGCAAGATTGCAATCACTGCTATCCGTCCAGAATGGGTTCAGAGATACCTTTGGCCCACAGCTAGATCAGGAAGATGGCCCCGATTGGCAGGAACTCAGTGAAATGGCCCAACGGTACATGAATGAGACAGAAAATCAGAATAGAGCCCCCCAGGCCCCGAAAAGAAAATCACCCGCACCACCGACTGCACAGGCAGCACCCAACCCAATGAACCCCATCAATACGCAGCGCAGGGTCACCACGGAAGACCAACCCGATTTTGTGTATACAACCCCATTAACCATCACCCAGTTAAGAGATGCCCGCGATAAGATTGAGACTTTCCACCCCACATCAGACCCACACGACTTCTTCGAACTAGTGAAGCAACAGACCCTCATGTACGGTTTAGACGAGCAGGAAGAGGTAAAGCTCATAGTGATGTGCCTTGACCCGTCAGTTAGTTCAGCCCTTCCCGACCCACAAAATGTAGGACGAAGTAGCCTCCAAGAGATGAAAACAGCCATTTTAGACGCCATTGGCTACAATAGAGGAGATCCGGTAGAAAGACTAACCGGTGCAGACAGGAAAAGGGAGAGCATCCAACGGCATTTGCTGGACGCCTCTGGATCCACTTTACCGCTGTATGCAGTGAGTTAGCCCGTGCCCGTTTATCAGCAGATGATACGGCCAAATGGACCCGTACGCTAGTATCCCATGCCAAGAGGCAGGACAGAAGGCATGTGCCAGTTACGACCCCTCAAACCCGGCACACAATGAAGTGTGGATACTGAAGCGCTTATCCAGAGCTTGGGAACAGTCCCTACACAGAAAGACAGAGCAGGAGAGAGTAGACGCCACAATGAATCCAGTAAGGGCACACCAAGACCACGCATCGGTAAATGAAGGCAGAAGTAACGCACAGCACCCGAAAACACAGGAATGTTATAATTGCAGACAGAAAGGACATTACGCGCGAGAATGTCAAGCCCTGCCGAAACAGCAACGGAATCAGCACCCAAATGCCCCCCCTAGAAACAATGCCAGACCCATCCACAGTGTTAGCGCTCGAGCAGATAATTTGGCCATAAACAGCACCGATTGACGGTGTTTGGACTCCCAACTTGGGTCTGCGATACCCTTTGGGATAAATCTGGAAGACCGGTAGTTGCAGGCACAGTCTGGGGACACCTCGTAGAGTTCCTTTGGGACACAGGCAGGTCCCGAACCATGTTAAACTCCTCCGTAATGTACCAGAGAGATATATGGCCCACTCCGGACACCATTACCCTTAGTGGCTTTACAGGTCACCTCCAGCAGGGACACATCACAGCCCCTGTGGATGTACAGATTGGCAATATTAAAACAAAATACTCGGTCGTTTTAGTAGATTTACCCCAGGCAGCAGAACACATCCTGGGCATAGATTTCATGAGTGCATACAACCTTTCATTCGACCGAGTTAATAGATGTGTATGGAAAATGGCTGGAGCAGCACGAGCCCCCGCCATGCTCACAGTAGGAGACTATGCACACAGAATTAGCTCAGTGGGAGAGTGCTGATTTGATCCACAAACCATTATCACAGACAAAATGGTTAGAGAAGTCTTGAAAAGACATAAAGCATTGTTTGCCCAGCACAAGCACGACTGCGGCAAAATCCCAGGAGTGGTTAACATTACAGGTCCCGATCGCAAGCCCCAGAAACAGAACGGCTTTCCCCAGTAAGCTGAGGGAGAGATAGCCAAAGTAATCCAAACTTTATTGAAGCAAGGAGTGATTCGACCCGTAGCATCGACGAACAATGCCCTGATTTGGCCAGTAAGGAAACCAGATGGTTCATGGCGACTGACCATCGATTATAGGGAATTGAACAAAGTGTCTCCACTAGCAGCCCCTACCGTTGCCAGGAGTCCTGAGACCATGTTAAAACAGGGACTCCAGTTGAAAATTTTCACGGTATTGGACATCAGCAATGGCTTTTGGTCCATACCATTGGACAGAGCACACAAATTTGCATTCACTTTCCAGGGACAGCAGTACACGTGGACGTGCCTTCCACAAGGTTACACAACTCCCCCTCCATTTTTCACAGACAATTGGCAAACGGCTTATCTAAATTGTCCCGCCCTGAATGCCTTGTTCAGTATGTGGACGACTTGCTCCTACAGACTGACACTAAGGAAGAGCACATTTCGCTTCTTTCGGAATTATTAGGACTCCTAACAACAATTGGATGCAAAATTAACCCCAAGAAAGCCCAAATCCTCCAGGAAAAAGTCACACATATAGGTACGGTCATCACGCATGGTAAGCGTGAAATAGAACATAAATGCATAGACTCGATTGTAAAATTGCCCTTGCCCCAAAACGTTACATCACTCCGGTCATTTTTATGATGGTCGGTTACTGCAGAAACCACATAGACGGTTTTGCCACAAAAGCAGCCCCACTTTCCGAGCTCCTGAAGAAACAGGCCCATGGAAATGGCTTCCACAGCACACGGATGCGTTGAAACACGCCCTGAGCACAGCCCCCGCTTTGCAGGCCCCAGATCCACACTCCCCATACGCGATAGAGGTAGCGACCACCGACCGAACCCTTTCGACCGTACTCCTGCAGGAAAGGCACGATTGTTTAGGACCCGTAGCCTATGCCTCACGAGTTTTAGATCCAGTAGAACAGGAATTTTCAGCCTCCGAAAGGCACCTGCTAGCAGTCCTCTGGGCGGTACAGTACTTCTCGTACATAACCGAACTCAACCCCATAACCGTTCTGACCGAGGACACCCCGACACAGCTTTTATTAGACGGCAGACTAAAAGACTGCAGTGAGCCAAATTCGAGCAGCGCGATGGACACTACTCCTACAATGACGCGACATTACCGTAAAACGGACAAAAACGCACATGTTTCTGGCCGACAATTTACACTATGCTGGAACCCCACATGAATGCAAGATCATAGCCACCAAGCACAGCACAGGCCCCTTTGTTCCCAAGTCGGTAGCAAAAAAGACAGGTATCCGACCACAGACGACCCAGCCCACAGACAAAGCTTTGAGAATTTATGTAGATGGCTCCTCCACAGTCCTTGATGGGAAAAGAATCACCAGGATGTGGGATTTATGTAGAGGATGCGCAGGGACGCGTTTTAGAAGAGATCGCTTTAAAGTTGCCTGGGCACTTAGGTTCTCAGGCAGCCGAGTTAGCAGCCATCGCTTACATTGTCCAGCTCCCCGATTCATTCCCGACCCCAGCAGAAATATATTCAGACAGTTTGTACGTCTGCAACGGCCTGACAGAATTCCTACCGCTGTGGGAATCTAGAGGATTTATTACCGCCGACGAAAACCTCTACTCTCAGCGCCATTATTCAAACACATCCTCCAGACAGAGAAAAGCAGAAAGTATGGCATAGTTAAAGTTAGAAGTCACCATCGGTCCTCCCCATCCGGTAACGTGAAAGCTGACGCCCTAGCGAAGGCAGGCTCACGACATGGCCACTTCTGGCAAACCCCGAGAGTGCCCCAGTACACGCAGTTCAGGTCTCACAGACCAACATTCAAGACTTATCCCAAGCACAGATGGAAGACGAGACATTATTGGAAATTTTAAAGGAAACTTCCCAGCTCCCTACGAAAAGTTTAAAAATTCTTTAACGATCGATAAGGAAATCATTTTAAAAGATGGCATTTATGTAGTCCCCACCCAGGACAGGAAAAAGATCATTTGTAAATTCCATGACGGACACGTGCACCAGGGGCTAGAATCCACCCTTGCCCACCTCAGACCTCTCTGCTGGTGGCCTGATTAAAAAACCGACCTATCCCATTACGTTGAAAATTGCTTGATTTGTGCACAAAATAACCCGGACAGATATGCGGAACAAGCCCAGCTACGACACACCTGCCCTATAAATGGCCCGTGGACAAACTTGTAATTAGACTATATTGGTCCCCTCCCCCCTGCAGAAATGGATACAAATATGTGTTGGTTGTCATCGACACATTTACGAAATGGGTCGAAGCTTTCCCCTTGAGAACAAATGCGGCCAAGGCCATGGCAAAGATCTTAACAAACAAAAGAACAAAGAAAAGTACAGCACAGGAACAGGCCCTTCGGCCCTCCAAGCCTGTGCCGACCCGTGCCGACCATGCTGCCCGACTAAACTACAATCTTCTACACTTCCTGGGTCCGTATCCCTCTATTCCCATCCTATTCACGTATTTGTCAAGATGCCCCTTAAATGTCACTATCGTCCCTGCTTCCACCACCTCCTCTGGTAGCGAGTTCCACGCACCAACCACCCGCTGTGTAAAAAACTTGCCTCGTACATCTACTCTAAACCTTGCCCCTCGCACCTTTCACCTATGCCCCCATGTAATTGACCCCTCTACCCTGGGGAAAAGCCTGTGACTATCCACTCTGTCTATGCCCCTCATAATTTTGTAGACCTCTATCGGGTCGCCCCTCAACCTCCGTCGTTCCAGTGAGAACAAACCAAATTTATTCAACCGCTCCTCATAGCTAATGCCCTCCATACCAGGCAACATTCTGGGAAATCTCTTCTGCACCCTCTCTAAAGCCTCCACATCCTTCTGGTAGTGTGGCGACCAGAATTGAACACTATACTCCAAGTGTGGCCTAACTAAGGTTCTATACAGCTGCAACATGGCTTGTCAATTTTTATACTCAATGTCCCGGCCAATGAAGGCAAGCATGCCGTATGCCTTCTTGACTACCTTCTCCACCTGTGTTGCCCCTTTCAGTGATCTGTGGACCTGTACACATAGATCTCTCTGACTTTCAATACTCTTGAGGGTTCTACCATTCACTGTATATTCCCTACCTGCATTAGATCTTCCAAAATAAATTACCTCACATTTGTCCGGATTAAACTCCATCTGCCATCTCTCCGCCCAAGTCTCCAAACAATCTAAATCCTGCTGTATCCTCTGACAGTCCTCATCGCTATCCGCAATTCCACCAACCTTTGTGTCGTCTGCAAACTTACTAATCAGACCAGTTACATTTTCCTCCAAATCATTTATATATACTACAAACAGCAAAGGTCCCAGCATTGATCCCTGCGGAACACCACTAGTCACAGCCCTCCAATTATAAAAGCATCCTTCCATTGCTACTCTCTGCCTTCTATGACCTAGCCAGTTCTGTATCCACCTTGCCAGCTCACCCCTGATCCCGTGTGATTTCACCTTTTGTACTAGTCTACCATGAGGGACCTTGTCAAAGGCCTTACTGAAGTCTATATACACAACATCCACTGCCCTACCTGCATCAATCATCTTTGTGACCTCCTCGAAAAACTCTATCAAGTTAGTGAGACACGACCTCCCCTTCACAAAACCATGCTGCCTCTCACTAATACGTCCATTTGCTTCCAAATGGGAGTAGATCCTGTCTCGAAGAATTCTCTCCAGTAATTTCCCTACCACTGACGCAAGGCTCACCGGCCTATCGTTCCCTGGATTATCCTTGCTACCCTTCTTAAACAGAGGAACAACATTGGCTATTCTCCAGTCCTCCGACACATCACCTGAAGACAGTGAGGATCCAAAGATTTCTGTCAAGGCCTCAGCAATTTCCTCTCTAGCCTCCTTCAGTATTCTGGGGTAGATCCCATCAGGCCCTGGGGACTTATGTACCTTAATATTTTTCAAGACGCCCAACACCTCGTCTTTTTAGATCTCAATGTGACCCAGGCTATCTACACACCCTTCTCCAGACTCAACATCTACCAATTCCTTCTCTTTGGTGAATACTGATGCAAAGTATTCATTTAGTACCGCGCCCATTTCCTCTGGCTCCACACATAGATTCCCTTCCCTATCCTTCAGTGGGCCAACCCTTTCCCTGGCTACCCTCTTGCTTTATATGTACATGTAAAAAGCCTTGGGATTTTCCTTAACCCTATTTGCCAATGACTTTTCGTGACCCCTTCTAGCCCTCCTGACTCCTTGCTTAAGTTCCTTCCTACTTTCCTTATATTCCACACAGGCTTCATCTGTTCCCAGCGTTTTAGCCCTGACAAATGCCTCCTTTTTCTTTTTGACGAGGCCTACAATATCTCTCGTTATCCAAGGTTCCCGAAAATTGCCGTATTTATCCTTCTTCCACACAGGAACACACCGGTCCTGAATTCCTTTCAACTGACACTTGAAAGCCTCCCACATGTCAGATGTTGATTTACCCTCAAACATCCGCCCCCAATCTAGGTTCTTCAGTTCCCGCCTAATATTGTTATAATTAGCCTTCCCCCAATTTAGCACATTCACCCTAGGACCACTCTTATCCTTGTCCACTAGCACTTTAAAACTTAATGAATTGTGGTCACTGTTCCCGAAATGCTCCCCTACTGAAACATCTACCACCTGGCCGGGCTCATTCCCCAATACCAGGTCCAGTACAGCCCCATACCTAGTTGGACTGTCTACATATTGTTTTAAGAAGCTCTCCTGGATGCTCCTTACAAACTCTGCCCCGTCTAAGCCCCTGGCACTAAGTGAGTCCCAGTCAATATTGGGGAAGTTGAAGTCTCCCATCACAACAACTCTGTTGTTTTTACTCTTTTCCAAAATCTGTCTACCTATCTGCTCCTCTATCTCCCGCTGGCTGTTGGGAGGCCTGTAGTAAACCCCCAACATTGTGACTGCACCCTTCTTATTCCTGATCTCTACCCATATAGCCTCACTGCCCTCTGAGGTGTCCTCCCGTAGTACAGCTGTGATATTCTCCCTAACCAGTCGCGAAACTCCGCCACCCCTTTTACATCCCCCTCTATCCCGCCTGAAACATCGAAATCCTGGAACGTTTAGCTGCCAATACTGCCCTTCCCTCAACCAGGTCTTTGTAATGGCAACAACATCATAGTTCCAAGTACTAATCCAAGCTCTAAGTTCCTCTGCCTTACCCGTAATACTTCTTATTTAAAACATATGCACTTCAGGCCACCAGACCCGCTGTGTTCAGCAACTTCACCCTGTCTGCTCTGCCTCAGAGCCATACTGTCCCTATTCCCTAGTTCTCCCTCAATGCTCTCACCTTCTGACCTATTGCTCCCGTGCCCACCCCCCTGCCATACTAGTTTAAACCCTCCCGTGTGACACTAGCAAATCTCGCGGCCAGGATATTTATGCCTCTCCAGTCTAGATGCAACCCATCCTTCTTATATAGGTCATACCTGCCCTGGAAGAGCTCCCAGTGGTCCAGATAACGGAAACCCTCCCTCCTACACCAGCTGTTTAGCCACGTGTTTAGCTGCTCTATCTTCCTATTTCTAGCCTCACTGGCACGTGGCATAGGGAGTAATCCCGAGATTACAACCCTAGAGGTCCTGTCTTTTAACTTTCTGCCTAGCTCCCTGAACTCCTGCTGCAGGACCTCATGCCCCTTCCTGCCTATGTCGTTAGTACCAATATGTACAACGGCCTCTGCCTGTTTGCCCTCCCCCTTCAGGATGCCCTCTACCCGTTCGGAGATTCCTGGACCCTGGCACCAGGGAGGCAACATACCATCCTGGAGTCTCTTTCACGTCCACAGAAGCGCCTATCTGTGCCCCTGACTATAGAGTCCCCTATGACTATTGCTCTTCTGCACTTTGACCCTCCCTTCTGAACATCAGAGCCAGCCGTGGTGCCACTGCTCTGGCTGCTGCTGTTTTCCCCTGATAGGCTATCCCCCCAACAGTATCCAAAGGGGTATTCCTGTTCGAGAGGGGGACAACCACAGGGGATACCTGCACTGATTGCCTGCCTTTTCTGGTGGTCACCCATTTCTCTGCCTGCACCTTGGGTGTGACCACATTTATATAACTGCTATCTATGACGCTTTACGCCACCTGCATGCTCCTGAGTGCATCCAACTGCTGCTCCAACCGAATCATGCGGTCTGTGAGGAGCTCCAGTTGGGTGCACTTTCTGCAGATGAAGCCATCCGGGACGCTGGAAGCCTCCTGGACCTGCCACATCTCACAGTCAGAGCACAGCACCCCTCTAACTGACATTGCGTCAATTAATTAGTAAATTAAATTTAAAAGTTTTTTAAAAAGTTACTGTTAACTATATGTTTCCTAGCACTGGATTTCTACTATAAATGTGAAAGCTAAATACAGTACTCTCCGATCTCTGGCTTAGATACCCCTCTAAATTATAATTAAGTAATTATGTTTAATTAGTTTACCAATGCTTAATTTTTTTAATTTAGTGTAGATTCCCAACCAGCCAATCAGGTCAAAGCTTTTCTGTAATGTCATTCCTCCCCCCCCCCCCCCCCCCCACACACACACAATTTGAAAAGGTAATAAAAGTAAAAATGAGTAAAAATCACTTACTTACCTTCTGAGGGTCTCAGATGCTCTCAGGTTCTCGCTCTGCTGATTAAAAGTTACAGGCCAGAAGAAAGAGAGAGAACAAAACAGTAGGGAAAAAGCACCTTCTCCCACTCTGCACCGAATTACCTCACTGCACCAAATTACCAAGTTCCAAATTGCCACTCTGGATGTGTCTCACTCACTCAGGCTGTGTCTCTTTGACCTGCACAACGCTTATTGAGTGCGCTTTCTGTCTGTCTTTTATACAGACTTCAGGATGACTCACACTACTAACCGAGCAGATTTTCACCAGATGGGGACTCCCCCGTAGTATTGAGTCGGACCAAGGTTCGCACTTCACAGGCAAGGTCATGAAAAATGTCCTGACAATTTTTGGCACAAAGCAAAGTTTCACATTGCCTATCACCCGCAGTCCAGCGGCATTGTAGAACGCATGAATCAGACACTAAAAGCCACACTTAGAAAAATGGTGCAGCAGCACAACACGACATGGGACACAGTGCTCCCATTCACACTGATGTTTATTAGAAACACGGTGTCGAGTTCGACAGGTTACACCCCCCATATGCCCATGACCGGACGACCCATGAAGGGTACCGAGTATTTATTTGGACTTGATTTGGCCAACCTCGCAGTCACCGCCCTGACTCACGAGAAAGCGGTCCAAAACACGTTCGAGAATATTAAAGCAGCTCAGCTCGCTGCAGCTGTTCGACTAGGCGCTAAACGAAAGCAGAGTAAGGCCTGCTTTGATAAGACAGTACACCCGACAGAGTATACAGTTGGACAGCAAGTCATGATCTCCCTCTACAACCCCAGCTCATTCCTCTCCCCTAAAATCACATATCCTAATGGAAAGTCAGGATGGTTCCATGTAAACCAGTTTAAGGTTTATGGAACGCAGTGCAGCCACTCGCACCACCTCATTGGCAATGGCAGACAACGGAGACCCGCCCACTGAAAACTCAATCCCACCCTCCCCCAGCAGCAGCAGCACGTCCACAGACATGACCTTGACCCCGCCCCCAGGATCACATTTCACCCTAACGCTTGATTCGGCTGCTAGCAACAGCGACAGCACAACTGACGCCCCTGAGAGACCCGAACAATGAACACATAGACCAGGCCCCAGTCACTACAGCCCCAGAGACACCTCCCACGATATGTTCAGCCCCTTAGAGACGATTTATTTGCCCTCACCGGAACCTGACCCACCACTCGAAGATAGCGACACCCCCTTTGCCCCTTCTGCCCTACAGAATTCGAAACACTGGCACCGCGATAATTCCTGTCGCCTGACACGGATCGGCACACACCGCATTGGCATGAAAACTCCATGCACGAGTTTGGCACCCGGGAGATGGTGATGACTCAGAGTCTGACGCCCATCATAGTAACCCCTTCGAGACCCTTTTTGGAATGGAACCTTGAGGTGTCCAGATGATGAGAGACAGGAACTGATTGAGATTTACGGTGTCCTCTCCTCTGATGGAACCTGCCCGCTTTTCTTCTTTAGTTTGTTTTTAAAAGTTGTATGTTCTCTCTTGTACGATTTTATGTGTCAGCCTCACGGATAATTTCTTGATACAGTAATAACTAATCTTCTAACGCCACATGTCATTAAGGAAACAGGTTTGTTTCCTTATATATATATCCCCAAATTCTTACCGCTCTTGGAAGGTCACTCAGGCAGTTGAGTAACGGCACTGATCCCCGCCCTGCCTGAGGACCCCCTATACATTTGGTCACCCAAGCTCGGGTAGTGGAGCAACGGCACTGGTCACCGCCCTACCCAGGGATTCCACCCATTCTTGCCCTGCCGCGGATCATACGCACCCCATTCGGAGAATGTTTTCGAAGCTCTTTTGCTGTTCTTTTTCACGTTTGTGGTTTAAAGAATGCAATTTTGGCACAGCTTTTGCCCCTTTCTGGTGACCCTTCGGTTGCTATTCGGCCACCTGCTATTTACATGTTCGAATCACTTGGTTGAAAAACGAGTTTGCAGAGGACGGAGAAATTGTCCGCCCACTCAGCCCATCAAACACAGGCTGTGAGAGTGCTCGTGCTGTGACAGAATTCTTTTTTTCGGATGTCTTTTCTCAATGGTTGTTTTTTTTTTAAAATGAGGGAGTCACATATGGTGGCGATTTGAAATGGGAAATTGATGATGAGGAGAAACAGACAGACAAACGAGATATTAAGCAACAAGATAATAACAGATATTATGCTTGTACCCCCAGGAAGATACGGAGATACTTAAAGACGGAGAAAAGCACGAACAAGATGAAGACGAACCTGATGATCTGCATCATGATCGTCGCTGGAACAATACAGTTGCGCGCGTTACCCACCCCTACCTACCTCACCACACAGGCTCTAAACACGACTACCCAACACAACACCCCCAGCCCGGACACTACACCACACACAGACACAGCCCCACATGGTGTGAGAATCTCATTAAATGGTACTCCCTGTCATACACAGTAGAAGCCTTACTGGTGATAGCTATATTGTGCAGTGTCATCCAGACAATCAGACTTTAGGAATGGGGAAGGAGAGCCTCCCACCCTCCAGTTTACACACTTAGAGCCCCTTTCCTCAGACTCCAGCAAACCCCACACTCTTTCTGAACCCTTCCTCCTTAATAAATCCCGTGGTTGTTGTTTCTTTAATAAAGTTACTTTTGGTTATATTTTTTGTATTGTAAGATATGTTCTTTGATTGTTAAATAGCAGCATGAGTGTAGTCTAGTTGGGGACAGTTAGAGGTTCCTCTTTTTGTGTAAGGAGACTGAAATATAGGTTTGAATGATAAATGCCCCCTTAGGAATTTTAGAATATGTGTTGTGTTAGGGAAATTTAGGTAAATATTTTGACCCATAGGACAGAGTAGGGTAGAACCGGTCCTTGATTGCGGGTACCCGGCATGTTAGAGAACAGCAGAAGATCCAGTAGTGTGATACTTCACGCGTTGAGGATCAAGAGGACGGAGTGTAGCCATCTGGGATGGCCACTTACAACCAGGAACAGAGAAACCCGCAGAGCACAGCGGGTAAAATGGACAAAGCAAGATTCAGGCAGGCTCCGAGCCTGAAATGTATATTTGTAAGTGAGGAGTCCAGATGGTATCGAAACGCTGACCAATTAGCATTTTGATGGACCGATTAGCATTTGATGGCCCATCTCCACCAAGACAAAGGATCGGTACAGTCCCAGACATTTTGGCGCCACTCCCTGTACTAGGGAAGCGTAAACAACAGGGTCAGTGACCACTTGGGACATGACCAGCCATCCAGGCACCCGCCCATTTATTGGTTCAAAATCGAACATAGTGATCAGGGATCACCCAATTAGTGGGGTCCAAACTGAAGGACAGCCCAAAAGAGTGCGAAAACCCCCAAGCATAAGGAGAGAGTCCACCATGTGTTTGTCCTCTTTTGGACCTGGCGCCCTGGCTATGACCATCTCCAATCGCAGCACCACCAGAAGCAAGTCCAAGTTCAACGCCATCTACCAGACGGATGAGCCTAGCTGAGCAGCAGTTACTTCTCCAGACTCGATAGATTCAGAATCGAACAACGGCCACTGTTCCTCTGACCTAAGCCGGGTGCCTGAAGTTAAGTACAGGTTGTCTTAGTCGATAGGTGTAGTTAACTAGTAGTGTATGTTGCATGATCAATTGTGTGTGTAAATAAAGTACCCTTGACCTTGAACTAACTAACTGGTGTTTGGTTCTTTGATCGATAGCCGGTTGAACCTTGTGGTGGTATCATTTGATACCTGGCGACTCTGATCATTAGAATATTGATAGCAAAAGAAAGGAGGGCAAACTCACTGATTGCCGTAGTTACAGCAGAGCCACAGAAAAGGCAACAGTGGCCGGGGACTTCAACTGGCCAACCTCAAGCCTGTACTGTCAAAATTCTACCAGCACATCTCCTATCACACCAGGGTTTCAACAACCTTGACCAATGCTACGCAAACAACAAGGGTGCCTACTGATCCATCCCCCAACATCATTTCAGAAAATCGGACCAATAAGACAGTATTCCTTCTCCTGGCATACAAACAGGAAATTAAGTGGGAGAATCCGGTTAAGAAGGTTGTGCAGTGCTGGACTGATGCAACAGAAGAGATCCTACATGATTGCTTGGAGTCAGTGGACGAGTCCATATTCAAGAACTCAGTGCCAACCTAAACGAGCATGCCACCACCTTCACAGACTTCATCAGAAAGTGTGTAGAAGATTGCATGCCAAAGAAGGTTTTACTACATTCCTCTACTGGAAACCATGGTTTAATCTGGAGATTCATTCCCTACTGGAGGCTAGGTCTGAGGTGTTCAAGAAGGCGACACTGACCTTGATGAGAAACCCAGGTACGACCGCCGCAAAGCCATCAGGGATGCCATGAGACAATACCAGACTAAACTATGACTCTCAGACTAACGGCACGGACTTTTATCGGTTGTTAAAGCTTAAATAACATAACGGGCTACAAAACAAAGCCGAGTAGAATCTCCAGCCGTAGCGCACCCCTCCCCGATGAACTCAATTCATTCTATGCTCGTTTCGAGCAGGAAACCAATAAATCGGTCAACTGCCCCAACAGCCTCGGACACTCCCATACCTACCGTCACAGCTTCCGAAGTCAGTTTCTTGAAAGTAAACCCTTGGAAAGTAATGGGTCCTGACTGAGTCCCTGGTCAGGTACTCAGTTCCTGTGTGGATCAACTGGCAGGTGTGTACGCAGACATCTTCAACCTCTCCCTACTCCGTTCCGAGGTTCCCACCTGCTTCAAGAAGACCACCATCATACCAGTGCCAAAGAAGAACCTGGCAACGTGCCTCAACGTCTACCATCTGGTGGCCTTGACATCTATCATTATCAAGTGCTTCGAGAGGTTGGTCATGAGACACATCAACTCCATATTCCCAGAATGCCTGATCGATCCACTGCAATTCGGGTACCGCCACAACCGGTCCACAGCAGACGCCATCTCCCTGGCCCTACTTTCATCCCTGGAACATCTCAACAACAAGGACTCCTGCGTTAGATTCCTATTCATTGATCACAGCTCCACCTTCAACCACCATAATCCCAGCCAAGCTCATATTAAAACTCAAACTGAGACTGGGATTACAGGGAAACAAGAAAATGGCAGAGACTTTAAATATTTTTTTATTGTCTTCACAATAGAATTCATAAAAACATCCAAGAATAGTACACAAGCAGGGAGCAAAAAGGAGGGAGGAACGAACAATCATGATTACCAGAGAATAGGTACTGAGAGAACTAATAGGGCTAAAGGCTGACAAGTCTCCTGGATCTGATGGCCTACATTCTACCATCTGAAAGGAAGTGGCTCCAGAGATGGTAGATACATCGGTTGTAATCTTTTAAAATTCCCTTGATTCTGGAAATGTCTCAGGGGATTTGTAAACTATCTCTATTCAAGAAATAGGGAAGACAGGAATGAGGAAACTATGAGGAGGTGGTAGCAGGACATTTACAAAACCATAATACAATCAGGCAGAGTCAACATGGTTTTGTGAAAAGGAAACTGTGTTTGCTAATTTATTAGCGTTCTTTAAGGATGTAACAAACAGGGTGGATAATAAGGAGCCAGTAGATGAACAGCATTTGGATTTCAAAAAGGCATTTGATAAGGTGATTGTATAAATCAGGAGTAGGAGTAGGCCACTCGAGCCAACCTCCACCATTCAATAAGTTCTCGACAGATCTGAATGTAACCTCAACTCCACATTTCCGCCTACCCCGATAACCTTTCATCCCCTTGTTTATCGAGAACCTATCTAGCTCTGCTTTTAAAAATATTCAAATATTCTGCTTCCACTGCCTTTTGAGAAAGAGAGTTCCATATACTCATGACCTCAGAGAAAAGGGGCGTCATTCTCCGACCCCCCAGCCGGGTCGGAGAATGGCCGTTGGCCGCCGTGAATCCCGCACCCGCCCCCGCCGAAGTCTCCGGTACCGGAGATTGGGCGGGGGCGGGAATCGGGCGGCGCGGTTGGCGGGACCCCCCGTTCAATTCTCCGGCCCGGATGGGCCGAAGTCCTGCCCAGAAATTGCCTGTCCCGCCGGCGTAAATCAAAGCTGGTATTTACCGGCAGGACCAGGCGGCGTGGGCGGGCTCCGGGGTCCTGGGGTGGGGCGCGGGGCGATCTGACCCCAGGGGGTGCCCACACGGTGGCCTGGCCCGCGATCGGGGCCCACCGATCCGCGGGCGGGCCTGTGCCGTGGGGGCACTCTTTCCCTTCCGCCTCCGCTACGGCCTCCACCATGGCGGAGGCGGAAGAGACTCTCCCTACTGCGCATGCGCGGGAAACTTTCAGCGGCCGCTGACGCTCCCGCGCATGCGCCGGGAAACTTTCAGCGGCCGCTGACGCTCCCGCGCATGCACCGCATTTCCGCGCCAGCTGGCGGGGAAACAAACGCCATTTCCGCCAGCTGGCGGGGCGGAAATCCCTCCGGCGTCAGCCTAGCCCCTCAATGTTGGGGCTAGGCCGGCAAAGATGCGGAGCATTCCGCACCTTTGGGCCGGCGCGATGCCCGTCTGATTGGCGCCATCTTTGGCGCCAGTCGGCGGACATCGCGCCGTTGGTGGAGAATTTTGCCCAAGGTTTCTCTTCATCACTGTCTTAAATGGGCAACCCTACCCTTTTTTATAAACAACAATCCCTTGTTCTAGATTCTTTGACAAGAGGAAACATCCTCTCCACATCCACCCTGTCAAGACCCTTCAGAATCTTCTATGTACCAATCAAGTTGCCTCTTATTCTTCTAAACTCCAGTGGATACAAACTTAGCCTGACCAACCTTTTCTCCTGAGAAAATGCGCATTAAGATTTACAGCTCATTGTGTTGGAGATATTTTAGCATGGATAGAGGACTGGTTAACGAATAGATATAGATATAGAATTTACAGTGCAGAAGGAGGCCATTCGGCTCATCGAGTCTGCATCAGCTCTTGGAAAGAGCACCCTACCCAAGCCCACACTTCCACCCTATCCCCATAACCCAGTTACCCCACCCAACACTACTCTCATTCCTGGAGCATCCCTGGAGCATGTTGAAGGGCATTCAAAAAGTAGCATTGTGGGTAGTACAATTGCTTCATAGCTCCAGGGTCCCAGGTTCGATTCCGGCCTGGGTCGCTGTCTGTGCGGAATCTGCACATCCTCCCCTTGTGTGCGTGGATTTCCTCCGGGTGCTCCGGTTTCCTCCCACAGTCCAAAGATGTGCAGGTTAGGTGGATTGGCCATAATAAATTGCCTTTAGTGTCCAAAATTGCCCTTAGTGTTGGATGGGGTTGCTGGGTTATGGGGATAGGGTGGAGGTGTTGACCTTGGGTGGGGTGCTCTTTCCAAGAGCCGGTGCAGACTCGATGGGCCGAATGGTTTCCTTCTGCACTGTAAATTCTATGATAATTCTAAGGGCAATTTTGGACACAATTTAGCATGGCCAATCCACCTAACCTGCACATCTTTGGACTGTGGAAGGAAACTGGAGCACCCGGAGGAAACCCACATACACACAGGGAGAACATGCAGACTCCGCATAGACAGTGACCCAAGCTGGGAATCGGATCTGGGACCCTGGGGTTGTGAAGCAATTGAGCTAACCACTATGCTACCGTGCTGCCCACGGACCGAGAGTTGGGATAAATGGATAATTTTCAGGTTGGCAAACTGCAACTATTGGAGTGCTGCAGGAATCAATACAGGGATCTCCACTATTTATAATATATTTCTATGACATTGATATTGAGGCAGACTGTATTGTAACCAAATTTGCTGATCATGCAAAGATAGGTAGGAAAGTAAGTTATGGGTAAAATTTGCAAAGGGATAGAGGTAGGTTAAAAAATGGCCCCCTGAAATGGCCAAGCAAACCACTAAGGGATGGGCAACAAATGCTGGCTTTGTCAGTGATGCCCACATTCCACATGAAAGAATAAAGAAAAAGTGAGTGGGCAAAAATTTGGAAGAAGGATTATAATATGGGAAAATGGGAGGTTGTTCGCTTTGGCAAGAATAGAAAGGCAGAATATTATTTCAATGGAGATAGACTGCAGAATGCTGCAGTACTGAGGGATCAAGATGTTATTGCACATGAATGCCAAAACGTTAACATGCAAGTATAGTATGTAATTAGGAAGGTAAATACAATGTTGGCCTTTATTGCTAGGGGAAATGAGGTATAAAAATAGGCAAATCTTGCTACAACTGTTGATGAAACCACAGCTGGAGTGTTGTGTACAGTTTTGGGTTCCTTACTTAAGGAGGGATATACTTGCAATGGAAGCAGTTCAGAGATGGTTCACTCGCTTGGTTTATAGGATGAAGGGGTTATCTTCTGAAGGGAGTGGGCCTAGGTAGGGTGCTCTATCAGAGGGTCGGTGCGTACCCGATGGGCTGAATGGTCTCCTTCAGCACTGTAGGGATTCTGAGACTGAGTTAGGCAGAATTTTAATTGACACGAGTCAAGGATTATGAAAGGAGTTAAGGCGACAATCAGGTCAGCCTTGATGTCAGTAAAAAAGCATATTACAGCACTTACACTGAAGCATTTGTACTGCACTATTGGGTTTACATCACAGAATTCACACACACAGAGTTAAGGTGATTTTAAATTCATTACATAAACGTGATAAAGCAATGCAATAGATCACACACATTTTGTTGATTAGTGGACACTGGTGTTCTCAGCTGCAGTTTCAGTGACATATGAATGAGAACTGAGAATATAAAATGTGCTCTGGAAATGTATACATAATAATATTTGAGGGAGGAGTTACACAGATGATAATGTGGTCATTTTAAACTTCAGTGCCTGGATGGTAAGCTAGCAGAGTGATTCACCCATTCCTTGTAAAACCGGTCTATTTATTGTTCGATTGAATTCAGTGTGTTAGTGTGTAGTCCAAGTTCATGCGTTAAAGTATCATACAACAGACTAAAATGTAAGCAAAAATAACATTGACTAAGATGTGGTAGAGTATGTTCTGTGCTTGGGCTGAGTACATATGAGTCTGTGGAGAACAAGTCTGTTTTGAATGAACAGATCTGTAGGTGATGCCTCTATTTTGAATCTTTACAGCTCAGTGTCATTGAGCTGGGGTGTGTGTTGGACACAATCCAAAACACAAAGGAGGGGGGTGGGGGGCGGTATCTGGCAGTTTGCTCCAGACCTCAGTCACACCTCATACAGGTCAAATCGGGGTTGGTATGACCGATAATGTACACAGTAAGGGAAACTCAGATGAGATAGGATCTGCAGAAACTGATCCTATTCAACAGCTCAATGTTTGTGTACTTGCACGTTAGTTTAATAGAATCATAGAATCACTTCAGTACAGGAGGCCATTCGGCCTCTCGAGTCTGCATCAATGCTCCGAAAGAGCACTCTACCCAGGCCCACCACCACATCCACCCCCCCTCCCCCATCCTATGTAACCCAGTAACCCCACCTAATCCATTGGACATTAAGGGGCAATTTAGCATGGCCAATCCACCCAGACTGCACATCTTTGGACTGTGGGAGCAAACCAGAGCACTCGGAGGAAACCCACGCGGACATAGTGAGAATGTGCAAACACCACAGAGACAGTCCCCCAAGGTCAGAATCAAACCTAGGTCCCTGTGAGGCAGCAGCGCTAACCACTATGCCACCGTGCTGCCCATTCTGATGTGAGATGCTAGCCAGTAAGGTACTCTTTGTCTCTGGCAGTCTCTTTCTTGTAACAAAATGATTCATCTTCACAGTCCTCTTGTCTTGCTTGCTAGCAGCTAGAAAATGGAAGAAGCTCTCCTCCGTGATTTGGAGACAAAAGCATGTAATAGAGAGTGTTTGAGGTCAGATGTACGTGCAGGGCACATGACCTGCTCACTACTGCCGCTTCTGGTCAGAAGACTGCACACATCCTCATTTTGTTTTCATTTAAAAAGCAACAGCGGCTGCCATTCTTAATAAAAATGCCGATGCCGGTAGTGGCTGTTGGGCACTTCTCCCGCGATCAGGACCACCGCAGGAATGCCGCAACTCACCTGCGTGCGGTTTGCAACTCACACTATGAAAAACCCTGCTCTATAGTGAAGACTGATGCAAAATATCCTGTTCAATTCATCTGTCATCTCCTTGTTTTCCATTATCAATACCCCAGACTAACTTTCTATAGGACCAATGTTCACTTTGTTAATTCTTTTTGGTTTTAAATACTGACAGAAACTCTTACTGTTATTATATTTCTGGCTAGCTTTCTTTCACACTCTAGTTTTTTCCTCTTTATTAATCTGTCAGTCATCCTTTTCTGCTCCTTATATTCTGTCCCATCTTCTCACCTTCCACATGTCTTTGCACAGTTCCATACTATTTCTTAGTTTGATACTATGTTTAACCTTTCTGGTTAACCATGGATGGTGTGTCCACCCCTTGCACTTTTTGTTACTCATTTGAATGTATCTATGCTGTGCATTCTGAAATATCCCCTTAAATGTTTGCCTCTGAAACCCTATTGATTTTATCCCTTAACTTAATTTGCCAATTCACTTTAGCCAGCTCTGCTTTCATGCCCTTATAATTGCCCTTGTTCAAATTAAAAAATATTGTCTGAGGCCCACTCCTCTCTCCCTCAAACTGAATGTAAAATTCAATCATATTATGGTCGCTTCTGCCTAGGGATCCTTTCTCTATGAGATAATTAATTAATCCCATCTCATTCCACAATGCCAGGTGTAGTATAGCCTGGCTCCAGAACATGCTGTTCTAAGAAACTATCCCTAAAACATTGAGGCTACCTTTGCCCATCTGAGTTTTCCAGTCAATATGTAGATTAATATTTCCCATGAGCATTGCCGCACCTTTTTGACCGTACCTAATTTCTTCCTTTATACTGCATCCTACCATATGGTTAATGTTATTGATGAATATCAACCAGAATGCATCATGGAACAGGGGTTTATTCAAATGGAGTAGGAGGGGTAGGAATAGGTGAAGCATAATGTGGTAGTTGTGAGGGGAATAAAGAATTTGGAGACAGATGGCATCCTTCGTATTTAAGATCAAGAGTCACATGTGGTACGTTGTTTATCTTGTGCTAGGGTGAAGGACATCTTAAACCAACTTGACATATATTGGAGAGGGATGGGAACGATCCAGTTGTTCGGTCCTGTGCTGGAACCAACAATTTAAAAAAAAAAAATTTAGAGTACCCAATTTTTTTTCCAATTAAGAGGCAACTTAGTGTGGCCAATCCTCCTACCCTGCACATCTTTTTGGGTTGTGGGGTGAGGCCCAAGCAGATGCGGGGAGAATAATAATAATAATAATCTTGATTAGTGTCACAAGTAGGCTTACATTAACAGTGCATTGAAGTTGCTGTGAAAATCCCCTACTTGCCACACCACGGCACCTGTTCGGGTACACTGAGGGAGAATTCAGAATGACCAATTCATCGAACAAGCACGTCTTTCGGAACTTGTGGGAGGAAACCGGAGCACCCAGAGGAAACTCACGCAGACATGGGGAGAACGTGCAGACTGCGCACAGACAGTGACCCAAGCCGGGAATCAAATCCGGGTCCCTGGCGTTGTAAAGCATCAGTGCTAATACTGTATTACTGTGTCGCCCTGATGTGCAAACATAATGTGCAATCTCCTCACGGACAGTGACCCGGTGCTCGGATCAAACCTGGTTCTCGGCGCCGTGAGGCAGAAATGCTAACCACTGCGCAACCATGCTGCCCCGAATGCTGGAACCAACAATATAGGGAAAAGTGGGCAAGAGGTCCTGTTTAGGAAGTATCAGGAACTAGGAGCTAAATTAAAGAGGACCTCAAGAATTATAATCTCTATTATTGTCCAAGCCACATGCAAATTGTCAGAAGGATAAGCAGATCACAGGGTTGAAGAATATCAGTGGACAAAGGAGTTTCATTTCATAGGACAGAGGCACCAGTACTGAACCAGGATGGAACTGTATCATGGGGAAAAATTGCACATGTATCAGACTCGGACCAATTCCTGTCAGGTTTGCCAGTGGCCTACCAAGGTGAGGGGGGCTGTTTACCTTGTTGACAGGCATTTATGCCCAATTAAAGCACTTGGCAAATGGGAAGTGGGGGGGTGGGCGCTGAAAGCTACAGGCCTGCCCTTGCTTCTGAGCCCCTCCCTACTCACCGGCAACTCTCTCTCTGAGACCCCCATCCCACCCCTCTTACCTGTCTCCAGGATTCAGTGCTGGTCGCTGGCTTCAGAGCATTACTGGCTTCAGCCACTGCTCCTGTGGTGCTGTCAGTAATCAAGAACTCTGATTGGTTAGTAGCTCTCCAGGATGGGAATTCAACCCTACCAGGACTTTGATTGTGTGGGAGGCAAGATGCTGGCCAGGTAAATGCCAGATTGTGTGGGACTCTCGGCCAAGTGACATGGGGCTGCCACTGGCTCTCCAACCCCCTCACATAGAGTAAATTCTGCCTCCCCCCCCCTCATATAGAGTAAATTCTGCCCAATATAATGAGAGCTAAGCAGGCAGTGGAGACTTAATGGGTAGAATGAAGAAATAGTAAAGGACTTAAGGCTGTAGTGGGAATTTTGTATAGGACCCTGTTAGCAGCTGTGAACTGGTGCAATGCACAAACGAAGGTACTAAAAAACCATGCACAAGGCAGAGGAATTTTAATGAGAGGTTGTAACTTTCAGACAGACTGCAATAAATGCTTCTGTCAGAAAGATAGTGAATTCTTCAGTGTCTTGAAGATAATTTTCTCCATTCATAAATCCTAGAACCAACAAGGGCATGGGCCATATTAGATTAATGAGTAATGAGCCAGATTTTGTTAACAATCTAAGAGAGAGTGAACATTAATCTAATAGCACTCATAATATGATCAAGTTCAACATAGTGTTTGAACAACAGTTACTAAGATTCTAGATGTAGGTAAGGCTGACTTCAAACCAGTCTTCTGCTGTTGCAGCTGGAGACTGACAGGTGCCCAGGTCCTGATGGACTTCATCCTAGGGTCTTAAAAGAAGTGTCCAGTGTAGCCATCAAAGATGGCCACCTGCAAAGGATCTGGGAATTAGGGCCAACCCAGGACTCAGACAGATACACAGTCGATGTGTATCTAAAACGCAGGTAACCAGACCTGACCAAAACCCCCATTCATTTGCATTTTAATGGCCCATTTTCCCAGGACAATAGAACTCCCATCAAGCAACCAGTATAGCCACAGACTGATTGCCGCCACTCCCCTTACTCAGAAAGCACAACTGCCAAGGTCAATGACCGCTAAGGACCCGCCCAGCCACCAAGGCACCCGCCCCTTTATTGGCCGAAATCGAAGAAAGTGATCAGAGCCCTGTCGAACTATTGGGTCCAAGGTTAAGGACCACCCCAAAGAGCGCGAAATCCCAGAGGGATAAAAGATAGCACAGCCATGTATTCTGTCTCTCTTAGATCTGGCCAGTGCCACCCTATTGCAGCAGGAACAGCCAGTTAAGTTCAAGACCAACGATCGCTACCTGATGGGTGAGCACAGCAGAGACAGAGCCACTTTCTTCGAACCAGCCAAGTGAAATCCAGAGAAAGGCCTTTATCCATTTGCACAGTGCCAGTCGCCCTGAAGTTAAGTATAGGTTATTGTAGCTGATAGGTGTTGTTTAACTCATAGTCGATATTGGGTTTGCATGTTGAGATAACTCTTGTGTATGGAAATAAACAAACTTTTGAACTAACTAATTGGTTATGTGGTCATTTGATTGATATAAGAGAAAGGCTTGTGGTTCATCGAGATAAATAGAAATACCCACAGTATTGGCGACGCTGTTGGGACCGAAACAGAGCAACAATTATTGGCGAACTCTGACGGGATTCAATTAGAAGTGACTTTGTCACTCCGAGAGAGCCCACAAACTTTGAATCCAATTCAAAGAGAAAGAGAAAGAACCACAAGTGCAAGTCCCATATCGGCCAAATAACCAAATTTCGGAAGTGTGTACTAACCCGCATGCGCACCTAACAGGAAAAGTAAGGTAAACTCGTTAGAATTGTGTACAACTATCGAGGGATTGTGAGCCGGAAAATAGCTTAAGCCATACTCGCTGTTCAAATGGCCACCTTATTCCCCTGTCCCAAATTAAAAGTAGAGAAAGAGATATGAGTAGTAATGGCCACTAAAGCAATGGAAAGATTGATGAATCCACAGGAACCCGTGGTCGCAGCGACCAACAGAGCAGAGCAATGCCCCATATGGGAGGAAGAGTTAAGGAAATACTTAAAGAGGAAAGGATGGCCTCTTTGGTCGAAGTTTTGCGCTAATGATGAGTCAGGTCCACGAAAGATAGGACAAACTTGGTGGGAGAACCTATGCGAGGTCCACAAGAAAAATGTAGGCAAAGTCAGAAAGCCAATGGCAATAGTGTCCTGTTTGGCACAGTTGCGAGGCACAGAGGAGGTTGTGAAGACGCTCCGTAGGCAGTTAATCAAGAAGTAAGAAAAGAACGAAGGAAACAGTAACGAAAGTGAGAAGATAATTGAGCAACTCCGGGAACAGTTAGCAGCTAAGGATGAGGAAATGGCCGATGTAAAACGCGCACATCAATCTTGTCTAGTTCACCTTAGTAGCTTCCAGACCCAGCACGATAAAGCCTACCAAGATACACAGCGGCAGTCCTGGTCAGAGAGGAAACAGAACAGGTCGCTCAGCTAACTAGCAAATGCGCAGATTTAAAAGCAGCTTTGAGAGCGCTCCACAACTCCACTAAGGAACAGAGGCAGAGTACCGTTGACCATGCTAAATGCCGACAGAAGAGAGAAAAGTTACAGTCGCTACTCAGTGCAGAATGGTTTTATGTGTACCTTTGGGACAGACAAGATAGATGAGGAAGATGCTCCCAATTGGCAAGAGTTAAACGAAAGCGCCCAAAGATACGTAGAGGACACGGGAAATCAAAATCGAGCCCCCAACGTCCCAAAAAGAAAAGCACCCGTAGCACCGACTGCACAGGCAGCACACACCCCCACTCACAATTCGACCCCCATGAACACGGTTACCACACAAAGCAGGTCATCGGATCAGGAGGAGCCTGATATTGTTTACACCACCACACTATCCATAACCCAATTAAGAGAAGCTTGCACGAAAAGTATTCTATTCCAGCCCACTGCAGACCCGCCCAGCTTCTTTGAGGAGTTGCGCCAACAAAAAGTTATGTACGGCCTAGATGAGAGGGAGGAAGTAAAGCTAATAGTTATGAGCCTTAGTCAGTCCGGAAGGTCAGCTTTACCAGAACCCCAAAATGTGGCTGGAGGAACCCTACAGGAAATGAAAACAGCCATGTTAGATGCCATCGGGTATAACAAAGGAGATCCAGCTGTGGGTTTAAATCACTGCAGGCAAAAGAAGGGAGAACATCCGACCGCATTTGATGGTCGTCTATGGATTCATTTCATGGCAGTCTACGGACAATTGAACCGCGCACATCTAAATGAGGAGGACACCACTAAATGGTCCCGCACCATAGTCTCGCATGCCACAGACGCAGGTCAAAAGGCTTGTGTAAACTACGAACCCGCAGACCACACACACAATGAAGTTTGGGTACTTAAACAACTTTCCAGAGCATGGGAACAAACCCTACACCGACAGACAGATCAGGACAATATAGAAGCAAACATGCACCCAGTTAGGACTAGCCAGGACCCAGCATGGATAAACGAGGGTAGACACGAGAGACAGCACCCCAGAGCACAGGCACCACGAGGTTGTTACAATTGTGGCCACATAGGACATTACGTCCGCGATTGCCGCCAAAATCCCCCGAACCATCAACGATACCAACAACCAAACCCCCACCTAGGAACAATGTTAGGCCCATGCATAATGTTAGCGCACTTTCAGACGACTTAGCCTTTAACACCACAGATTGACGGTGTTCGGACTCCCCAACCTGGGTCTGTGACACACACCGGGAGAAATCAGGCAGACCAGTAGTTACAGGCACAGTCCGGGGACAGACCGTCGATTTTCTTTGGGACACAGGAGGATCCCGCACCACTTTGAACTCCTCCACCGTGTTTCAACAGGACAACTGGCCCACCACAGACACCATAACCCTGAGTGGATTCACAGGCCACATGCAACAAGGATATATCACAGCTCCCGTACCCATTCAGATAGGGAACATTAGCAGCAAACACCCCGTCGTTTTAGATGACTTACCCCAAACCGCAGAGCACATTTTAGGCATTGATTTTATGAGCTCCCATAACCTTTCGTTTGACCCAGTAAACAATTGAGTGTGGCGAATGGCTAAAACAGCTAGGGCTCCCACTACATTCACAGTAGGGGATTATGAAAACAGGATTTGCTCAGTAGGGGGCTATTGGTTTAATCCGTAAACAATTAGTGCAGACCAGACGATTAGAGAGGTCCTCATAAATCACAAAGCTTTGTTCGCACAACACAAACATGATTGTGGGAAGATCCCAGGTACAGTAAAGATTACAGGTCCCGATCCAAAGCCGCAAAAGCAATACGGTTTCCCACAGCAAGCCGAGGGTGAGATTTTGAAGGTTATTAACAGTTTGTTAGACCAAGGAGTTATTCGACCCGTAGCGTCCACAAATAATGCCCCAATTTGGCCCGTTACGAAGCCCGATGGTTCATGGCGACTAACAATCGACTATCGAGAACTTAATAAGGTAACCCCTTTAGCAGCCCCCACTGTTGCCACGAGTCCCACGACCATGCTCAAACAGGGAGTATAGGCAAAATATTTCACAGTGCTGGACATCAGCAATGGCTTTTGGTCCATCCCGTTAGACAGGGCCTGCCAGTAAAAATTCGCATTTACGTTTCAAGGGCAGCAGTACACATGGACATGCCTCCCACAAGGATTCCATAACTCCCCCTCCATTTTCCACCGACAATTGGCCAATGGACTTGCTAAATTTTCCCGACCCGAATGTCTAATACAATATGTAGACGATCTGCTCTTGCAAACGGACACAAAAGAGGAACACGTAGAGCTCTTACCTGAATTACTAGGCCTACTGCAATCAATCGGATGTAAGGTAAACCCCAAAAAGGCCCAGATTTTAAAGGAAAAAGTTATTTCTTTAGGCACCATCATCACACACGGGAAAAGAGAAATTGAGCAAAAACAGATCGAGTCCATCGTTACATTGCCCCTGCCCCAAAATGTCACTGCACTCCAGTCATTCCTAGGTTTGGTAGCAGAAATTATACAGATAGTTTTGCCACCAAAGCAGCCCCGCTCTCAGAGCTCCTTAAAATGAAAGCCCCATGGGAATGGCTTCCGCAGCACACAGACGCTATTGACGATTTAAAACGCACCCTAGGCACAGTCCCTGCTTTACAAGCCGGATCCGGACCCAGACTTGCCCTATGCCATAGAAGTAGCAACCACCGACCGAACCCTATCAGCAGTACTCCTGCAAGAACGACACGATCACTTAAGACCCGTAGCCTATGCCTCAAGAGTGTTAGACCTCATAGAGCAAGGATTCTCAGCCTGCGAACGGCACTTGCTTGCAGTCTTTTGGGCAGTACAGTACTTTGCATACATCCCAGGCCTCAACCCAGTCACGATCTTGACCGAGCACGCCCCCACGCAACTATTACTAGACGGTAGATTAAAGGACGGTTCAGTCAGCCAAATTAGAGCAGCTCGCTGGACACTACTATTACAAGGCAGGGACATTACGGTAAAACGCACCAAAACCCACACGTTTCTGGCCGATAATCTCCAATACGCAGGGACCCCACATGAGTGCCAGATCATAGCAGCCCAACATCACACAGGACCCTTTATCCCAAAGTCACTACACCCACGAACAGGCAGTAAGACACAGAATTCCCAAACCACAGGGGATACTTAAAAAATTTACATAGACGGTTCTTCCACAATCGAAAATGGAGTTAGAATTACTGGTTGTGGAATTTACGTGGAAGACGCCAGGGACGCCCACTAGAAGAGATCTATTTAAAATTGCCCGGCCACCTAGGTTCACAAGCAGCAGAACTCACAGCCATCGCCTAGGTAATTCAGCACTACGACTCTTTTCCAACTCCCGCAGACATACACTCGGACAGCCTGTATGTGTGCAACAGCTTAACGGAATTCCTGCCCCTGTGGGAATCTCGAAGTTTTGTTTCAACTGATGGAAAACCCCTACCCTCTGCCCCGTTGATAAAGCACATTCTCAAGACAGCCTCAGATCACACATATGGTATCATTAAAGTAAGAAGCCATCATTGCTCCTCCCCACCCGTAAATGTAAAGGCAGACGCATTAGCCAAAGCAGGATCACGCCATGGTCACTTCTGGCAGCTACCCGAACGCGAACCGATACACTCAGTCCAGGTTTCCCAGACCAATATTGCGGATTTATTTCAAGCCCAAAAAGCAGACGACACCCTCAAACAGGTTTTAGACGGCAACTTCCAGCCCCCTATGATAAATGGAAGGACGTACTGACTGTACAGGACGGCATAGTTTTAAAAAACGGAATTTATGTGGTCCCCACCCAGGACAAAAACCAACTCATTTACTAATTTCATGACGGACACGGACATCAGGGGATAGACAATACCATTGCCCATTTAAGACCTTTGTGTTGGTGGCCCGATTTAAAAAGCGATGTAACCCATTATGTCGAGAATTGCCTTATCTGTGCTCAGAACAATCCTGAACATTACTCAAAGAAAGGACAATTATGTCACACCCGACCTGTAAATGGCCCTTGGACAAATTTGCAAATCGATTACATTGGCCCCCTTCCCCCTTGCAGAAACGGTTTCAAGTACGTGCCGGTTGTAATCGGCACCTTTACTAAATGGATAGAAGCATTTCCCTCACGAACAAACACAGCAAAGGCCACCGCTAAGATTTTGACCCAACAGATATTCACACGCATGTCTCCCCCGCAGCATTGAGTCAGACCAAGGTTCCCACTTCACCAGCAGAGTCATGCAAAATGTTTTAACAACTTTTGGGATCAGGCAGAAATTCCATAAAGCATATCACCCCAATCCAATGGCATTGTCGAGAAAATGAATTGAACTTTAAAAGTGACCATTAGGAAGATGGTGCAACAGAACAATACCACGTGGGACACAGTCCTCCCATTTGCTCTCATGTTGATTCGGAACACCTTTTCCAGCTCCATAGGTTTCACCCCCCACACTCTCATGACCGGACGGCCCATGAAGGGTATTGAATATTAGGCCTCGATCTGGCAAGCCCTACAGTAACCGCCCTCACCCACGATAAAGCAGTCCAACAGGTTACAGATAACAATAAAGCGGCACACCGCGCTGCAGCTGTCCGATTAGGCGCTAGAAGGAAGCAGAGTAAAGCCTGCTTTGACAAAACCGTCCACCCCGTAGAGTACACAGTTGGTCAGCAAGTAATGGTTTCACTTTACAACCCCAGTTCTTTCCTCTTCCCCAAATTTGCAGGACCCTACTCCATTTCCGACAATGTGAGCCCCTCCGTGTACAAGATAACGTACCCCAATGGTAAAACTGGTTGGTTCCACATCAACCAACTCAAAGTCTACGGATCACAATGTAGCCACTACGAACACATCTCTCTGGCAATAGGAGACAATTACGCCCCACCCATCGACAACCTAGTCTGACCCCTACGCCAACCCTCCCCCAGCCATGCTGGCATTTATCCCTTGTCCACGCCCACAGACCCAAACTTGTCTCCACCCACAGGTCTGGATTTTCACCTCACACTTGACTCCGACGTCAGCAAGAGCCTCTCGGATTTGATTACTATCCCTGAACATTGGCGCGATCCCTCTGCCCCAGTCACCCCAGCCCCTGGAAACACGACGTAGATATCTTTGACCCCCTATATGCCTCCCCCAGCCACCGCCACATCCACCGCCCGACCACAGTAACCTGCCCTCCATTCCCACCGCCCCTACGCCTCACAACAAACAAGCCCCTCTTTGGCACCGCGACAACTCTTGCAGACTGGTAAGGCACGACTATTCAGACCATCCGACGGCCCACGCGGCCAAGGCACAGAAATGGCAGACACGAGTCTGGCAACCCGAGATGGTGATGATTCAGATACTGACTCTCGTTTCGGTAATGCTTTTACAACACTGTTTGGTACAGAACCCTGAGGTGTCCAGATGATGAGAAAGAGACACCGCCTAAGTATTAAGGTGTCCAAAGTTCTGATGGAGCCTGCCCGCCTTCTTCCTTCTTTTTTCTACTACATGGTTTTAATTCATGTTGCCCGACACAAAATTACTCTTCTGATTCGAGCATACGATACCCAATGTCAGTTAAAGGCACACGTTTGTTGAGAAACAGATCACTGTTCTGCCAATCTTAATGACAAGTTTCCACATGACTACAAACTCTTACCGCCCACCCAGGTCACCCAGGTAGGGAGTAACGGTACTGATCCCCGCCCTACCCGGGGATTCCACCCATTCTTCTCCCGCAGCGGCCCACATGCACCTTATGTTCCCGTCACTTCATATGCTCTGGAATGGTTCCCTATACTCTGTGTTGCCTTTGGCAGGCCTTAGTTTCACCTTCTCTACTCTCTCTTTGGTTGTGGTATAAAGAATGTATTTTGCTACGCTCCGTACACTCACCCCTTCTTTCCTTGACCTCCCGCGACTCCCTGGTCGTTCCCCACATGCTATTTACACATACAACACAATTGGTTGCTGATCACTGCTGCTATATGCGCTGCTACATGCGAACTACCTTTGAGCCCTGGGACGAAAATCTATAAAACTGGCCGCCCTGAAATTCGGCAGGTTAAGAAAAGCCTCAACCACTACTGGTTGCAAGTAAAGAAAGACTGGTCGAAGAAATTGCCCGACCACTCCCCGCATCGATCACAAGCTGCGAGAGTCTCTGTACTTTAAAAACATTTTTTGCATTTCTTGTCTCTCCAAAATGTTATTTCGAAAAGAAAATGAGGGAGTCACACATAGTGACAATCACAACTGGTAATTGGTGTAAGGAGAGAAAGACTAATAAAACAAGACATTAACCAAAGATAATAACAGATACTATGCTTGCACCCCCAGGATTAGATGGAAAGCAGAAGACACAGGATGAAGCAAGGACTGCTGACATGCGTTTGGATCATCGCTGGACTTCTGCAACTGCGCGCACAACAAACCTTTGTAACAAACCCTACACCAGCCCCGAATACTACCACACAACAGGCCACCACCAGCCCGGACACTACACCACACATAAAGACAGGCATCAAAATCCCCACCTGGTGCGAAAACATTGCCAAATGGAACCCCCTTTCATACATAGTAGAGGCCCTTCTAGTAATTGCAATAATCTGCAGTGTCATTCAGACACTCCAACTCCGTAAATGGCGAGCAAAAGCCTCCCGCTCCCCGATATATACAGTCTGAGCCCCCTTCTTTGGAATTCAACAAAATTGAACTCATGTAACAATCGCTGCTAAAAATAAACCATGTACCTCTTTAACTTTATTAGGATTAAGTAGAAATGTGATGCTGCTGTTTTAAATTTTGTACTGTATATAAGTTCTTTGATATCCACCAGCAGCATGAGAGTAGCTTAGGTTGTGTTAGCTAGAGATCAACTGTGCAGATAAATTAAATGTTTTATAGTGACCTGAATTAGAGTAACCGTTAGAGATGAATTAATTTATGAATATATTAATGGAATATTAGGTAAATGCCCCAAGCCATAAGATAGAGTAGAGTAGAACCTTGCCTTGACCAAGGGTGACAGGTCCACCAAGGATGAACAGGGATCAATAGTGTGATCCACCATGCTTCGCGTACAGGATCAAAAGGACGGAATGTAGCCATCAGAGATGGCCACCTGCAAAGGACCATGGGAATTATGGACAACCCAGCACTCAGACAGATACACAGTCTATGTGTATCTAAAACACCAGGTAACCAGACCTGACCGAAACCCCTACTCGTTTACATTTTAATGGCCCATTTTCCCAGGACAATAGAACTCCAATGAAGCAACCGATACAGCCACAGACTGATCGGCGCCACTCCCCTTACTCAGAAAGCACAACTGCCAAGGTCAATGACTGCTAAGGACCTGCCCAGCCACCAAGGCACATGCCCCTTTATTGGCCGAAATCGAAGACAGTGATCAGAGACCTGTCGAACTATTGTGTTCAAGGTTAAGGACCACCCGAAAGAGCGCGAAATCCCACAGGGATAAAAGAGAGGGATAAAAGTTCAAGACCAACGATCGCTACCTGACGGGTGAGCACAGCAGAGAGAGAGACACTTTCTTCAAACCAGCCAAGTGAAATCCAGATAAAGGCCTTTATCCATTTGCACAGTGCTTGTCGCCCTGAAGTTAAGTATAGGTTATTGTAGCTGACGTGTAGTTTAACTCGTAGTCGATATTGGGTTTGCATGTTGAGATAACTCTTGTGTATGTAAATAAACCATCTTTAGAACTAACTAATTGGTTGTGTTGTCATTTGATCGATATAAGGGAAAGGCTTGTGGTTCACCGAGATAAATAGAAATACCCACAGTATTGGCGACGCTGTTGGGACCGAAACAGAGCAACACCAGTGAGATAGTTGATGCATTGGTTTTAATTTTCCAAAACGCCTGAGTTTCGGGGAAGGTCCCATTAGATTGGAAGATAACAATTATAACTCCATTATTCAAAAAGGGAGGGAGACATAAAGTGGGAAACTACAGGCCGGTTAGCTTGACACCTGTTAAACATAGAACATACAGTGCAGAAGGAGGCCATCCGGCCCAACGAGTCTGCACCGACCCACTTAAGCCCTCACTTCCACCCTGTCCCAGAACCCAATAACCCCTCCTAACCTTTTTTTTTTGGTCACTAAGGGCAATTTATCATAGCCAGTCCACCTAACTTGCACGGCTTTGGACTGTGGGAGGAAACCGGAGCACCCGGAGGAAACCCATGCAGACACGGGGAGAACGTGCAGACTCCACACAGACAGTGACCCAGCGGGGAATCAAACCTGGGACCCTGCACTGTGAAGCCACAGTGCTATCCACTTGTGCTACCGTGCTGCCCACCATTGTTGTAGGGAAAATATTTGAAGCTATTATTAAAGAAGTTATAGCAGGGAACTTGGATAAGCTCAAGGTAATTAGGCAGAGTCAATGTGGTTTTGTGAAAGGAAAATCATGTATAACCAACTTATTGGAGTGCTTTGAGGAAATAACATGTGCTGAGGATAAAGAGGAACTGGTAGTTGTACTGTACTTAGATTTCCAGAAGGCATTTGATAAAGTGCCACAACAAAGGTTATTGTGGAAAATAAAAGGTCATGTTATAGGGGGGACCATATTGGCAGGGATAGAAGATTAGCTGCTTCAGAGGAAGCAGAGAGTAGGCATAAATGGGTATTTTTCAGGTAGGCAAATATAATGAGTGGTGTGCCAGAGGAATCAATGCTGGGACCTCAACTGTTTGCAATTTATATAAATGACTTGAATGAAGGGATAGTTGCCAAATTTGCTGATAACATAAAGATAGGTAGGAAAGTAAGTTGCGAAGAGGACACAAGGAGGCTACAAAAGGATCCAGATAGATTAGCAAGTGGGTAAAGATCTGACAAATGGAATATAAGATATCATAAGATATAGGAGCAGAATTAGAATATAATGTGGGAAAATGTGAAATGGTCAGTTTTGGCAGGAAGTATAAGAAAGAAGCCTGTTATCTAAATGGTGAGAGATTGTAGAGCTCTGAGGTACAGAGGGATCTGGATATCCTAGTGCATGAATTACAAAAGACTCGTATGCAGGCTCAGCAGGTTAAAGAATGTTATCATTTATTGCGAGGGAAATTGAATACAAAAGTCGTGAGATTATTTTTCTGTTATACAGGGGACTAGTTTTTAATTTAAAAAAAAAAGAATCTTTATTGTCACAAGTAGGATTACATTAACACTGCAATGAAGTTACTGTGAAAAGCCCCTAGTCGCCACACTCCGGCGCCTGTTCGGGTACACAGAGGGAGAATTCAGAATGTCCAATTCACCTAACAGCACGTCTTTTGGGACTCGTGGGAGGAAACCGGAGCACCCGGAGGAAACCCACGCAGACACGGTGAGGACGTGCAGACTCCGCACAGACAGTGACCCAAGCCGGGAATCAAACCTGGGACCCTGGAGCTGTGAAGCAAGAGTGCTACCCAGTGTGCTATTGATCACCTTCTGTAAGGAATGATGTAAATGTGTCAATAACAGTTCAGAGAAGGTTTACGAGACTGATACGAGGAGCAGAATTTTACACTGTCCCCAAGGTGTGTTCTGAGGTCGAAGGAGGGGGGGAAGATTTAATGGATGGTGCTCCCCCCAGGAACCCACCCACCCAAACCGAGATGCAATGTCTCGCTTGGGCGTGCTGGGCCACTTAAGGGCCTTATCCCGCCCAGCCTCAATATTTAGGTTAGTGGTTGCGGGCAGGATGGGAAAGTGACACCCTCCCCGCTAGCCTATCCACCAACGCCACATTAAATTGGACATTAAATTGCCCCTTAATTGGAAAAAAGAATTGGATACTCTAAACTTATAAATAACTAGAGAGCTGGAATTCAAGGGCATAGAAGTTATGCATCAGCTATACGCAACCAGGTTAAATCAATCCTGGAGCATCACGATTAGCTTAGAAATCGCAGCTCGTTAAAATATATTTGCTTCGGAGTTAATGCAGCATAGATTTCCAGAATGAAATCTGAACTCTAAGGCCATGATTTTCTGCTCCCATTCATTTTTTTAAAATAAATTTTGAGTACCCAAATCATTTTTCCAATTAAGGGGCAGTTTAACGTGGCCAATCCACCTACCCTGCACATCTTTGGATTGTGGGGGCGAAACCCACGCAAACACGGGGAGAATGTGCAAACTCCACACGGACAGTGACAGAGCCGGGATCGAACCTGGGACCTCGGTGTCGTGAGGCAGCAGCACTAACCACTGTGCCACCCTATATGTTCCCATTCATGCGGGCAATCTCGACAATGGGAACTGAAAGTAAGTGCAAAGTTGGGTTTTACGTCAGCATAAACGCGTAATGCGAATGTCCCCTCTCCCCATCAGTGTCGCGGCGCATTTCCTGACGTTCAATGTCGGGAACCTAATTTGAATAAATTACCATGTAATTATCAGGCCCATATGCCGGAAACATGCCCCCGTTAAAGAAATTCATCCACGGTAGTCTGTCAGCAGAACAGTGTGAAGCCTAACCTGTCTCTAAATGTGAGCACCTGGTGAGCAAGCCTACCACGGAAGATCAGGTGAGTGCAGAGCCTGGACGGGGCGGTGGGGTGATGCCCGGGCATCCCGCAGCACTACCTAGGCACTACCCGGGCACCCCCTGCACTGCCAGGTAGTGCACAGCCAATGGATGGGAGGGGCAGGGGGTTGCCAGGAAGGTTCCAGGGTCAACCAGTTTGGTTGCTGTGTGCTGGGGAGGCCTTTAAAATGGCACCCAACCCACTATCTGAGGAAATCTCACCCTGAAGGTTAGATTACAAGGAGTGGTTACACAAACTTGTATTCCCTGGAGTTCAGAAGGAAGGGATAAGGGATAATTTAATCAAAGTGTTCAAACAATAAGGAAACAGATGGGATCGATAATGAAAATATTTCTGCTGGCTGTGGAGTGTAAGACTAGGTGGCATATCTGAAGATTAGAATCAGGCCTTTCAGGAGTGAAAGGTGGTAGAAGTTTGGAATTCCCTTCTGCAAACACCAATAAATGCAAGACCAATGTTTATTATAAATTAGTGGTTGACAGATTTTTCTTAATCATAGGTATGTATTAAAGGATGTGGGGCAAAGCTGGATAAATGGAGTTGGGTCATAGGTCAACAGAACAGGCTTGAGGGGCTAAATGGCTAAATAGCCTACTCCCATTCCTAGGTTCAATAGCCTACGCGTTCCATTCCTGGAACGCGTTGCCAGAGGAGGTTGTGGAAGCAGATACATTAACGGCGTTCAAAAGGCATCTTAACAAACACATGGATAGGATGGGTATAGAGGGATACGGCACAAGGAAGTGCTGAGGGTTTTGGCAAAGGTTGGCATCATGACCGGTACAGGCTTGGAGGGCCGAAGGGCCTGTTCTGTGCTGTATTGTTCTTTGTACATTACAATGTTGGGCAAGAAATCTGCTCCACCAGGTTACTGCCTAAGTGGTGAAGGTGAACATACATTTTAAAAATCTTGGCTTCCTTCAAAATACGTGGTAAGAATTTTAAGGATATTGGAGGGGGTGCCTTGCAACAGCCTGCAGTTTCAATGGGCAGCCAGGAGGAGAATTATTTTTACTGCTGCGGCCGCCAACTCCATGAAGGACTTCTGGTTTGGTTGCTTTTGGCCTGACTGCAAATTTGATTGCAATATGTGCAGCAAATGCAGCCCTTCAGTCATGATTAAATATAAAGGTAGAAACTAGATTTACAGAGGAATATGCCTAATGTTGGAATGAAGCAAGTACAGGTGTGCACAAACTAATTTGGCATTCCATGCTCTCCTGGTGTAGAAGCATCATACACATCCTGCTATTGGATGCTTCACCTGAAAAGAGGTGCTGTACAATGCAATATTTAGATAATAATAAGGTGGTACGTAAGTACCGGTAATATTATAACAAGGAGGTACAGGAACCTTATGAAAGACAAACCTAGGATCAATGTCAGGGAATTTTAGACACACAGAATCACAGAATTGTTAAAGCACAAGAGAGGCTATTTGGCCCAACATGTCTGTACTGCTTCTCCAAACGAACTTGGTGCCATTCTCCCGCCTTTCACTGTAACCTTCCATGTTCTTCCTTTTTCAGACAACAGTCTAATTCCCTTTTGAAAGTTTCAATTGAACCTGCGTCCACCACACTCTCAGGCGGTGCATCCCAGACCTTAGCCATTGGTTGTTGAAAACGCTTTTCTACCTAACTCCCTAAATTCTAACTGCAGAACCACATCCCATTTTCGACCGACATTGTTTGTATCAATGTGGACCATGACTAGTGGTTGTTCACCCTCTCTCCTCAGGGTACTCTGAAGATGTCTGGCACCGGGATGGCAACACAACATCCTGGTTTCACATCTGCGGCTGCAGAAACACCTTATATTCAGCTAACTATTGAATCACCTATCGCTATTGCTCTTCCAGTCTTCTTTGTACACCCTTATACAGCTGAGCCACTTGTGTTGCCATGGACTTGGCTCCAGCTGCATTCCCCAGATGAACCATCACTCTCATCAGTTTCAAAACTATTCATGAGACTCCTGGACTTTTTAAATGACTGGTGGTCATCCGTTCCTTCTCTTCCTGCATACTCTTAAGCTGTGGTGTGACGACATCTATAAACGTGCCAAGCTCACTGATCTTCTGACTTTTCATTGCGCTCTCGCTGAATTCCTGGGCCTTTCACTCAGGAGCGATTATTATTGACATAAAAATCCATGTATCACATGATGACATCACAAACTCATGTGGCATTGTTGTACTCGACACTGGTGAACAAGGTATACAACATTGGTGGGTAAGATAGCAGGTGGGTTTTCCCCTGTGTCTCACACATCACAAACCAGCAAGAGCAAATGGTGGAGACTGTTGTGTATTCATTGTGTTTGTTTGTGTTTCCTCACAATCAGCCTTGTAGCTGAACAGGGGTTCTTTAAGAGAACGATTACTGAATGTCATTAGCCATTTGAGCTGGCAAATGGGCAGTCTAACATCGCAGCCTGTAGTGTTAACATCTTCTAAATAAAGCTCTCCAATTTGGTTGAACCTTCAAGGCCTGCAGACTCCATCTTAAATCCACCACTTAAAAACTGGCAACGAGGTAGGCGAACACCATTTGTAGGTACCCAGAGAAAAGGTCGAACAGCATTTGAAGGCACTCGAAGAAAACTGGTGACGAGGGAGCCAAAAAACGGTTGTAGCCAATGGAGGAGTTGAAAAATAACCAAAAAATCTGAAGGAAACAGAGAAGTCAGCCATGTGCTCCGGTCGAAACATTTGACGAGAACACAGAGCAATGGAGCTTGTATACAGAACGATTGGACTATTTTGTTCAAGCTAACAAGAGGGCAGCAGATATAAAAGTCCCAACATTCCTGAGCATAATGAGGGGGAAAACATTTAAATGCCTTCGGAGTCTGGTACAGCCGGAAAAGCTAGACACAAAAACTTATGAAGAAATGGTGGAAATATTGCACCAAAACCCTTAGTTATCGCAAAAAGGTTTAAGTTTCATAACCATGAAGAAGGTGAATCAATTACACGGTTTGTAGCTACCCTGAAAAGAATTCATATGATGTCGGCTGAAACCCGAATGCAAGCACAGAGTCACACTTGCCTTAGGTGTGCAAAAACCGGACACTCAGCAGCAGATTGTTCGTGCAAAGACATCACTTCAGTGTCAGCGTTGTTCCAACAAGCTGTGGAGCAAATCTTTAGCCGATTAGATAGAGTTCAATGTTACCTGGGTGACATCTTGGTTGCTGGGAAGAATGAGGGAGAACATCTCCACAACCTAGATGCCACGCTCCAGAGATTGGAAGATTATGGATTAAGAGTCTGAAAAAGCAAATGTGAATTTTCCCAACCTTCAATTGAATATCTTGGTCATGTCATCGATGTCAAGGGGCTGCATAAGTCACCGTCGAAAGTCAAAGCCATTACTGAGGCACCCGCACCTCAAAATGTCAACAAACTTCAATCTTTCCCTGGTGTACTAAATTATTACAGAAGGTTTGTCCCTAATCTGGTGACTATTCTAAAACCCTTGCACAGGCTACTGTGTCAAAATAAAAAGTGGAAATGGGGGCATCAATGTGAGAGAGCATTCATGTAAGCCAAAGAAGCGCTACTCAAGTCAGAAGTCCTGATATGTTTTGATTCAAATTTACCCCTGCAACTGGTATGTGATGCATCACCTTATATGGTCGGGGTGGTGGTTTCCCACATAATGCCCACAAGGTGGAAAGAAGGCGATAGTCTTCACATTGAGGACCTTGAATAAAACTGAAAGCAATTATGCGTAGATACAGAAAGAAGCCCTAGGAATCATTTTTGGAATAAAATAGTTCTACCAATTCCTATATAGGAGAAAATTTGTTTCATTGATGGACCATCGTCTACTAACAATGATTTTTGGATCTCATACTGCAATTCCATCACTGGCAGCAAGCAAAATGCATGAGTGGGCATTGCTTTTATGAGCGCTCTCATACACAATCAAGTACCATCAGTTAAACCTTCATGGGGACACAGATGGACTCTCCAACTATGCTTACCAAATAGTTAATTGATAAGCAGTTTTTGTGGAAACATTTTCTACTTTGAGCAAGTAGATAACACTCCTGCAACCACAAAACAGGTGTAGAAACATACCAGAGGTGATGAAGTGCTGTCAGTGATTATGATGTGGAGATGCCGGCATTGGACTGGGGTGAGCACAGTAAGAAGTCTTACAACACCAGGTTAAAGTCCAACAGGTTTGTTTCAAACACTAGCTTTCGGAGCACTGCTCCTTCCTCAGGTGAATGGGCATTCACCTCAGTGATTATGGACATGGTGCTTCGAGGTAAGTCGTCAGGAGAAAATCCTAAGTTAAAGCCATATTCCACCTGAAGACTTGAGTTATCCATACAGGCAGGTTGCCTCCTCTGGGGAATGAGAGTCATAATTCCAACATTATTAAGAAAATGTGTATTAACCAATTACACAAAGGCCACTGTTGTATTGGAAAGATGCAGGTGATAGCCAGGTGCTTTTTTGGTGGCCGGGCTAGGTGCTGAAATTGAGGAGGTCTCTTGTGCAAAAGTGCAGAACCTGTCGCCATTAGCCCCGTTGTACCCGTGGAATGGCCAGAAGAGGTCTGGCAGTGGGTACATGTCGATTACGCCGAACCATTGGAAAGGCGCATGTCCCTCATTCTAGTCGATGCTGCAAAATAGCCTGAAGTTGCCATCATTAAGTCAATGTCATCGGACAAAACAATTGCGAGATCGGGTGAAATCATTAGCAGATTCAATTACCCTGAACAACTGGTGAGCGATAATGGGCTGCAGTTCATATCTCAAGACTTCATAAACTACTTGAAAGAGAACAGAATTCAACATACCCAGTCCACTCCTTATCACCCTGCCACAAATGGGCTGGCAGAACGTTTTCTCGACGATTAAACATTTGTTGAAGGTAACCAGAGAACAAGGTTCATTGTCTGAACATTTGAATCAATTCTTGTTCGCATACAGGAATACTGCGCTTTCAACAACCCAAGTTTCTCTGGTGTTGCTAATGGTTAAACGTCAACTGCGCACAGCATTCAATTTGCTAAAATCACACAAGACAATAGAAATTGTTGAGAAAAAGCAGCAGGATCAAGTCATACAGCAGGAGAACAAGGCAAAACGTGTTTATCGCCAGGGTCAAGAAGTTCTGGCAAAAAATTATGCCACAAGTGAAAAGTGGATTCCTGCCACCATCTTGGCACAGACAGGACGGCCTCCTACACAATACAACACGAGACAATGTAATATGGAGAAGGCATGCAGATCAACAATTGGTGACAAGAACCAAACTGCCAGAGCCAGAACCAACAGAGTCCAAATCCATCTTTGCCAGCGACTAACTGGACCTTCCTGAGAAGCTGACACTAACCGGACCAATTGGGGAAAACAGCACCTCAAATGCGAATCAAACACCAGAACAACCTCAGATCACTACATCGACTCCGGTTAAGGTAACCACTGACAATGTTCACACTCAGCCAAAGTCACCAGAGTTTGCAGCAAGTACTAAAAAGCCGGTTCGCCAACAACCACACAAAGAACAATGACCTCCGAATGTCTTATTTATCAACAGTTGTTGATTGATTGTTCATATTGTCACTGATTATTAATGTCATACTGTTTTATTGTGTCAGGGACCTTTGATTTAAAGGGGAGGCTGTTGTGTATTCATAGTTGTTTTAGTGTTTTCACAAGCAGACTTGTGGCTGAACAGGGGCACTTTAAGAGAACAATTGTGAGACGTCATCGGCCTCTTGCCCGGGCAAATGGGCAGTGTAGCATTGCAGCCTGTAGTGTTAACTTCTTCTAAATATAGTTCAAGTTTTGGTTGAACCTCCAAGGCCTGCAGACTCAATCTTGAATCCACCAGAGAGACGGGGACAGCAGTTTAGAGGGCCCATCAGAGGGCACCGAATGCTCCATGTTCTGTTCAGCTGGATGCAGATGTTGAGCTTTGGGGGCTGTCAATGAAGAGGACACTTCAGGGGCAGCGAATTACATGATGCAGATATCTCCTGCAGATCCCTGGAACAAGCCTGGTGCAAAGAAGTTGTGGACAGTGGCAACAACTTATACTCATAGAGTGCCTTTAATGTAATGAAATGCCCTAAGACACTTTGTAGGAGCATTATAAAACAAAGTATAACACTGAGACACTAAGGGGACATTGGGTCAGGTGACCAAAAGCTTGGTCAAAGAGGTTTTAAGGACTGTTTTAAAGAGGCAAGTGAGGTGGAGAGGAGTTGGTGTAGGGAGGGTAATCCAGAGGTTGTGGCCTCGGCAATCAAAGGCACAGCCACCAATGGTGGAGCAATTAGAATTGAAATTGAACAAGGAGCCAGAATTAGAAGAGTGCAACTATGTGGGAGGATTGTAGGGTTGGAAGAAATTACAGAGGAGCAAAGGCATGGAGGGATTTTAAAACAAGGATGAGATGTTTAAAATGGAAACATTGCTTGACTGCTTGATCAGCAGCCAATGTAGCTTAGTGAGCACAGGGGTGAAAGACAAATGCCTGTTAAGACATGAGCAGCAGAGATTTTGCATGACCTCAAGTTTATGGAGGGTAGAATGTGGAGACCATTGGAGTGCACTGTAATAGTTGAGTCGCGAGGCAATGAAAGGATGGATGAGCAGTTCAACAGCCGACCTGAGAGTGGCAAATTTGAGCGACTCCATGGTGATGGAAATAGGTGGTTTTATTGGTCAGAAGCTCACTTTGGGATCAAACGTGACACCAGACTGGCATAATCCCAGACAACGGAGATCGATGGAATCAGTAGATAGGGAATGGAGTTTGGAGAGGGACGGAAAACAATGGATAGAACTGGGCATCATCAGCATACAAATGAAAACTAATGCTGTGTTGTCAGATGATGTTGCCAGGGGGCAGCATATGTTTGAGGAATAGGAAGAATCAAGGCTATCCCCTTGGGGATCCCAACGTTGACAAGTAGGGGCACAGCACGCACTGTTGGGGTCAGCGCTGGGCACATAGGGAACTCTGTTACCAGCAAGAAGTCTTACAACACCAGGTTAAAGTCCAACAAGTTTGTTTTGAATCACTAGCTTTCGGAGCACTGCTCGTTCCTCAGGTGAATGCTCATCCATGCTTTCATTGCCTCGCGACTCAACTATTACAGTGCACTCCAATGGTCTCCATTCACCCGAGGAAGAAGCAGTGCTCCGAAATCTAGTGATTCGAAACAAACCTGTTGGACTTTAACCTGGTGTTGTAAGACTTCTTACTGTGCTCACCCCAGTCCAACACCAGAATCTTCACATCTGGTACCAGCGGCAGAGATGTGCAAATCTCCAAAGTAGTGAAAGCGACTTCCAGTGTAGTGGAAGTCATTTCCAAATAGTAGAACTGGCCAACAAGGAATTGGAAATCTCCTTCAAAGCAGTGATAGCACAATCTCAGCAAAAACACTGTGAACAAAAGCCTTTCACTTAGGCAAAGAAGCAGGTATAAGGTCTTAATACATACGAGATCTTTTACCAATTGCTTTCAGTTGTGTACAGTTAAAGATAAAATCCCTGCAAAGTAGTTGTTAATGAATCATTAACATATTTAAATTCACAACTCACCTCTCCCGAGGGGGTCTCACACAGTCAAATTCGCTGCAGCTAATGCGGAAGTCGGCAGGATGAAGCTGTTTTCCTGATACGCTGTCATTTTCAGCACTTTTAACCACCCATTCATTCAAAAATCCACTCATGCTTTTGAAGTTAAAATTCCCTCCAAAAGTGTCAGAATTCAATTAGCCAGCCTCCACTTTTCAGGTGCTTTTAAAACGGTTGTTTGTTTCTCGCATCTTGTTTCTATTTGCATTGCATTTTAGGTGGAGAAACTTTAGCCATGAATAATTTATAAAAAGTATTGGGTAAAAAGTATAGTTTAAAAGTATATGGTCCAAGCTTTTACATTTGCCCGTCAATATTTTGTAGCATTCATATATTCTGCTGGGGGTGCGAGAAGCTTATTGAAAATCTTGTAAAACAACAGCTGCTGTGAAGAAATCTTGCTAGTTGCCTTCACATTTTGTCCTTTAGTATACATGGGATGTGATAGGCATGCTTAGGGACTTGGTGGATTTGAGCTGTGAGGCAACTGAAACACGCTCTGTCAGTTTTCAACTCATTCTGCCAAATGTGTTAAATGTGGCTCTGAGCATTTAAAGGGCTGGAATTTCAGGAAAGCTCCAGTTGCTGCACAAAGGGCTCATGAGCAATGAATGCTGCACCATCCCCCAATTAATCTTGTCTCTCTACCTTTGCTTTTGCTTTCCCTCCATGTGAAGGTAATAATGACACCCCCATCCATTATCCTTTTATCCCGTTATTCACGTGAAATTGCTTAATAACATGTTACAGATTTGTCTTCAGTCATATAATTCTTCCTGTCATTGGCAGTATATCATCCACAAAACATATAGCCCTGTTTCCCAGTGTACGCTTTGAAGATTATTGTCAGTGACACCTTCAGGATGCATTCACAATTTGGAGCATCATTTCCACCATAATGTGGAATTACACTGACTTATCTGTCATTGCCAAAAGCACAACAAGCAATTCTGTGCTAATGCAAACGTAATACACATTTTCTCCGTGCTGTTGGAACAAGGGCTCTTGTAAATTTATGCGAATTATGCCCTTTTGTTGGAAAGTAGGTCCCACTGAAGGACACTTTGGCAGCTGATAATCTCTGTTTGAGTCCATTAGATAATTTGTAGTTTATCCTCTTGTAATTATATAGTTTAAATCTTTTTATTGTTATTAATCCTAAATTATGCTGTAGTTTTGTTAGAGATAGCAGAGAACAGGGCGAATTAGCGGTTTGTGGATTTCTGCTTTGAGAAATTCTAATTGCTCAAACGTGTATCATCTTTTAACAGTTTAATGCCACAAAAAATTATGAAGCTGTTCAGGATTCATAAGATTTTTATTTTAAAGTACTCCTTTTAGCAATCACTATTGTTAAAACCAAATGGCTTCCCTGCCCAGAGTGGCTTTCCAAGGGGACCTGGACACCCTAGTGTGCACACCAATCTGACAACACATGACAAGCTGGTCGGCGTGCAGTAATTTGACTAATTATACAGGATTAGAGGATATTAATGCAAGCTGTTTTCTCTAGGGTTAATGACCTACTGGCTGGGTTCATATGCCCGCAAGTCTGCAAGAAGCTAAAAACACAAACCCAATTTCTGATCCTCGTCTTTTCGTATCAGCAAATGAGCACATCAAACTACTGAGCAGCAAAATGCATGTGACATTGTGCCTCCTATTACCCTTCAAGCCCTTTTTAACTTTCCACCCTATGGATTATGGGAAAGAAAATGAAAGTTCTCTCTTTCCAGACTACAGTGGATATTCAAAAACAATTCTACATTAGCACAAAGAAAATGCGTTAGTTCTATTCTAGTCAATTCCATTAAACCAAGCAACTGAATCGAATTCTCAAATCAACCACACCTGAAAGATAAAAACAGCAGTGTATGGGTTTGTGCATTTATGCACAGAATTATCAAATACTGATTATGCAGCATTGTTTTATTTAACCAGACATTTTCATCATAGAACACACCATTAACTATTCATACTTATTTATTTCCTTTCAAGCCAAACGCAGATAACACCATCTAAAATGTGTGGATGAATGGAAGATGAGAAAAGGACATTCAAGCAAAATATTGATAAATATTTGGCTTTTAACATCTGATGAGCTACCTTGATGAAAGAAGTTAGGTTGTAAAGTGTATAACCCTCATTGTGAACTAGTGTATCAAATTTGTATAACCATTTTTAGGCTCCTTTGTGGACAATCTCTGTAGAAATCAGAAGATGTTTAAATAGTTTTTAAACTCATGAAATCATGAATTTAATTTGCAAAACACACAAACCTTGAAAACAGAATTTCTGGCAAATTATTTTCTGTAAAAAGGGAAATGTTGAACAGAAGTAAAGTGCATTGCATTTCAGAATGTAATATTTTAGCAGTAAGGATAATCTTGCTATATTTTAAATTTAGTTCAGAATTACATATGCTGACCGCATTAAAAAATGTACACTGCTTTTGAAAGTCACACTATATTTAGTTGGCCCTAAATAGGTAGAATTCCTGAACACATATCTTTTTTTACATGTCAAAATTGCTTCTTTGAAGTTCTGAAGTTCACTATGTCAATGAATGTTTTCTTACATAACCAAGTCACCTTATACACAATACAGGCAACTTTTATTGCAGGCTGTGTTAATAGCAAATTGGGAGACATTTTTACAAGTCACCCAATTTTCTGTGCCAATCAAATAAGTGATATGAGGAGTAAAACACGCTTCCAATTGACCATCACCTGGTTAGTGGAGTAGTAAAATTTTAAATTAGTTCCAGTAAATTGTGTGTACTCTGAATTCTCTGTCATTTATTCTATTTAAAAATGATTTGGAGGCGAGTAAATCTTTTAGCTTGGGTTTGTTTGTAGTGCTTTCTCCTTCAAACCATGACATTTTAAGTTTACATCCAGTGGGCGGCACGGTGGCACATTGGTTAGCACTTGTCTCACCGCCAGGGATCCAGATTCAATTCTTACCTTGGGTGACTGTGTGGAGTATGCACATTCTCCCTGTGTCTGTGGGTTTCCTCCAGCTGCTCCGGTTTCCTCCCACAGTCCAAAGATGCACTGTGGAAGTTAGGTGGATTGGCCATGCTAAATTGCTCTTTAGTTTCCAACTGGTAGGCGGGGTTACAGGGATGGGGCAGGGGTGTGGGCCTGGGGAGGGTGCTCTTTCACAGGATCAGTGCAGCCTCGATCGTCTGAATGGTCTCCTTTTGCACTCTAAGTATTCAATGATTCTATGATGCCTTCAGCAAATATCTTTAGATTTTCTGATTGGACACATCTCTGATGGGGACAGGAGTTCCATCTGTCAGAGAAATGCATGCTCGCCCAACCTCAGTGCATTTCTGGCCCAAGGTGTGTGTAATTATATCATGGATGTGTGGTAATTCACCGACTAACCACTAGGAGTCTCATTAGTATATAAATGAATGTTAGAGTCAGGTGACCTCAGACTAACCAGGGAGCTGAGAGAGAGATAGTGGTTTGTGCATGTTCATACTGTTATTTATCAGTTGTTTTCTATATATTTGTCACACGGTTAATGTTAATGAATCGTTTCTAGCTTTAGCTACAAGTGCTCTTGTAATATAAATCAGACCATCCGACAAGAACATTACAGTGTCGTTTGCATGAAACACTCTTTACGGAGCCACATCAGTCTGGAGACAGAGACTTCTTATAACATGCCTTTATTTATATGTACCACATTTTTTATTTCATTGATGTCAATAGGCATGCTCGAAATGTGTTTGCTAAGGACCCTCTTCCAATGCGCTGTAAATTCCATGAACCCTTGAGGCCTTCATCCACCTGCTTCTAGGACACTGTGCATGGGTCTATTCCCACTTCTGTAATATCATCCATCCCTGCTTCAATCTCAGCCTATCTCTTGCTGAAATCCATATCCATGTCTTTTTCCAAATCTGGACTTGACTATCTCTCGGCTGGCCTCTTATCCTCCACCATCTGTAAACTTCTTAACAGTCAACACTCTGCAACCCAATCCTGACAAGCAGTAGATCAGGCTCCACTTGTCCCTGTTGATCCATATTGGTACCTGTTCCCCCTTATGTCTCAAATTCAAAATTGTCAGCCTGGTGTTGAAACCCCTCGTGACCTCATCCGTCCCTATGGCTGTAACCATCTTCAAACACTTCAGCTGCTTCACCTCATTTAAAACCATCGTTAAAATTTGATCAAGTTTTGGGGGTACTGTTCCTAATTCACCCTCCTTTGACTCACCATCTTTTTTTATGTCTTTGCGCCATGCATTGAAATATTTGTCTCCATTAAAGGCGCTATATAAATGACAACAGATTGTCACCACATCGTCAAAGCTGCCACATTTTAAACAAAATGCTAAATTAGGGGCCTATGGAGGCAAGGTTAGCAGAACTGCAGGACACAGGGTTAAAATTAAAAACTCTCAAGTGAGATTAGAAATTACAAAAGACTTTACCATTCTCCACAGAGTAATGGATAAGTGGGACAAAGGCAGCAAATACTTTGCGAATTAACTCCTTCGGCACATGTGGAATGCAAATAGGGTTGAATTTTGAGGTGATAAAATAATTTACGGAGTGCAATGGTTCAAGCATTGTTGTGCATATTCAGCGTACATAAATAATTTTTAAGAAAAGAGCATGAGAAAAATGTACACTTTTACTATCTTATTCAGAAACATTACTTACATTTTCATTTGTATTTCTTCAAACTTTGTCATGACAGTATTTTTGGGGATGCTGTTGGAAATTGAATTTTATCTCAATTTATATTTTATGTGCATGGCACATAAATGTCAGCACATCTTACATTGAATGTGCAAATAAAGTAGTTTAATCAGCTTAAGGTCCTCTAATCAAGTGTACAAACCAATGGAATATTCATTATGAACACACTGATAGATTGTAATATAACTGAAAAGCTGAGATGGTTACGAACAGTTTTGAAACACCTTTACCACAAATAAATGCATACTTACTTTACCAGGAATCTATTTGATTCAGTTATTTATAAACTAATTGTGTCCACCATTATTGATAGAATCGTACGTACAATTTAACATTTAACAAGTTAACAAAAAAAGTCAGAGACAAAACCGATTAGTTTGTAATATTAATCACATCAGAAAATGGTCAATATATATAAAAAATCAAGTTAAAATATATCCTGGAAAAAATTAAATCATTCAGTTAAATATAGAAAACTAACAGAAGCTTTACTATGCACAACAATCAGCTTAGAATTATTGTATTTAAGATAATGAGTGCTCAGGAGAGTTCTGACTTGAAGCTACCTCACTGATGTGTGCAAAGGCAACATGCCACAAGAAAAGAATAGGTATACAGCTGGGCTTTCTCTTCTGATGTAACCCCAGGTTGCACCTGTAACCCCCACCCCAATCCTCCCCCTTCTACAAACAACTACATACCAGCTGATCTACAGCAGTATAGCCCCATAAGACAAGAAATGTTTTCGCTAGCCTGCTGTGCTTCCCTCAGTTCAGTGCTGCACCACATGGTAGATGACAGCTTTGTGTCTATCTGTTTCCCGCATCCTCCCCCACACACACAAAACGTTCTATAGCTAATGATGCAAACATGAAGCGTAAAGTCTCCTTAATTTGACCCTTGTTCACTCCTAATTGGATTGCGGCTGTGCTGAAGTATAAAACAGACCTGGTTTATTCAACTGGGTTTTATAGACTGAAGGGATAGACTATAAAAGGCCCTTACTCTGGCCATGGACAACTTAAAGATTAGGCGATGAATTGCAGCTGTCACTTAACTAAAATCTAATGAATTGCTTCCTTAAACAGGTAACTTTTCAGTTTTCTCATTGTGATAATCTTCAGAGTGTGCTTGACCTAAATTTAATAAGATGCTATTATGGTGAAAGTGCAGCTGTTGAACCAACACTGTTGAACGATACTGTGCATTCAGGGTGTTAATGATCCCAAAATGACTACAACCACTGTTTCATTCAAGCTGAACAAAGCTCAGGGCACTGTTCCTCAGCACACTGTTTGAACACAAACTGTCTGAAGCACAGCACTTACTTGTCTTTATAAAATCCAAAAGGTCAAGGATTGTTTCAAAAAATGGCTCAACAACTCAATTGTGTATTCTGTAAGAAATCTAAACTACTGTTTGGATAGGAAAACTGGCTTCTTTTCCCAGAAAATAGCCCTAATACAGGCAAGACAGTCCATAATATACAGACAGGTGTAAAACATGCAGTAATTACAGAAGATGGAATTAGTTCATAGCCTGGAGGCAAAAGAGAACGGTGCATTGACAAAAGAGAATAGCAAATAGGGAACGCAAACAAAAAATGTTTGGATGTGTAAATTAGAAAGAAAAATGAGACAGAAAAGCAGCTTTTCCCCACCATTATTCACCACATGAGAACAGAGCAGCTGAACATGATCAAGAGGGCTTTGGTGCAGTGAAACAGGCATCAACACCGAAATGAAGCCAAGAATGGCAGCTCCGCACTCCCTAGTCAATCACTCATTATGTGGTGAAGTACTCTTGAGAAGAACCTCTTATACTTGACCTATCATATTACTTCTTCTGTAAACGCATAATCCCTGCTTGTTAGGTGGTGTCAACACCAGCATTCATTCGCTGTGGTAGTTCCTTTGTGTTTAGACACCTAAGAAGTAGTGTCACTGTTGAAAAGCAAGCACCACTTCAGGACATTGTTAAACATTCTGATTTTACTAACATCAAATACGTACCGATTTTTCAGCATATACATTCAAAAAGCAATTGTTCAACCAGTTCAAATTCATCTATACTTGAACTTTTGTTTGGATTTTAATATTTAACCAGTTACATATCAAGATAGTTTTGCTCAAACCAAAACCTTAACTAGCTAACTCCCCAAGCCTACAACATTTGATTTATATTGGGTCTGCACTCAAACACAATTCAGTACCACATGAATTTGACTTTTGCAGTTGTATGCAGAAACAGGGATAATTTTAAATATGGCACAATAGTTCAATAATATGCTGAAATAGTCTTCCATTAAAAATATTGCTTTATCATTAAAATGTGGGGGTGTGCACTTAAGCTTAATGTATGAGTTGCTTCAGTGGTTCTATTTATTCACATTCTGCAAGTACACATCCAAGAGTAAGAAAAATATACTTTTACCCCACCCTCAAATACAAACTAGCTAGCTGACATTATTGGAAATTTTCAAAGTGAAGAATTTGGTAAACGTTTGCAGTTGTGCATGCAATGTTAATTTTTAAGAGTACATCAGTTGAACTGTTGGTATGTTTTTAGTTCACCGAGTCAATAATACAACAACATTTTAAATATTGTTTTAAAGTAAGATTGACAGAGTGTGAACCATCAGGTTTGTGCCATGATTCCATTTGTAATGGCATTCTGATTTTATTTGGGACTTGAGTTACAAGCAATTAACAAAGTTGAAATTTATTATAGAATACACCATTGAGTGTTTGAGCCATTTTCTGAAACAATATTTGACCTTTGGGTTGTTTGTTGGATTGCTGTTCTTGAGGGAGTTCCAACGTTTCGACCCAGCAAAGATGAAGAAATGGCGATATAGTCCCAAGGTAGGGTGACATGTGGCATGAAGGGGAAGTTGCAGCTGGTGGAGTTCCCATGCATCTGCTGCCTTTGTCCTTCTAAGTGGTAGAGGTCACAGGTTTGGAAGATGCTGTTGAAGGAGGCTTGACGAGTTTCTGGAGTGCATCTTGTATATGGTATACACTGGTGCCTCCATCACAGGTGGCGAGAGAGTGAATGTTTAAGGTGGTGCATGGGGTGCCAATTAAGTGGGTTGGTTTATTCTGGAAGGAGTTGAACTTCTTGAGTGTTGTTGGAACTGCACTCGTCCAGACAACTGGAGAGGATTCCATCACACTCCTCAATTGGAGTGGACTTGAAGATGGTGGACATATTTTGGGGAGTCAGGTGAGTAATCTCAGCAGAATTCCTAGTCTCTGACCCATTCTTGTAATCACAGTACTTATGTGGCTGATCCAGTTAAGTTTCTGGGTCAATGGTAGCCTCCAGGATGTTGATCTGGCGCAATTCAGCATTGGTAATGCAATTGAATGTCAATTGAATGATGATTAGATTCTCCCTTGTTGGAGATGGCACTAAAGTGGCAAGTAAGACTCTACAACACATCAGCCCAAGCTTGAATGGTGTCCAGGTCTTGCTGCATATGAACAAAGTATCTGAGGAGTAGTGCATGGTACTGACCATTATGCACCAGCATGTTAGTCTAGAAGATAACCTAAGCATAAGGACAAAGCAACTCGAGCAACAACTACCATTTACATAGTCCTAACATGTGCAGGAAAACATCTCAAGAGTATTTAACAACAAGGAGGAATATGATGGACACAGACACAAGGAAATTGGGATGGTGAACCAATTGAAGATAAGAAATAAAAAGCAGAAACATTCAGATCGCAACATTTAAATAATGATCTGACATAGGAAAATGTCCTGAGACATTTCACAAGAACAAAATCAGGGAGAAATTGACACAGCCAAAGAATGAGATATAGGGACCTGTGACTAAAAGCTTGGTCATGGAGCTGTGTTGTATAAAGGGTCTTAAAGTAGAAAAGAGAGGTGCAAGAAGGAAATTCCAGAGTGTAAGGCCCAGACATTTGAAGGTATAGCCATCAATTGTGGGACAGATTGAATGGGCTGCACAAATGGCCACATTCAGAGCAGCATAGTTCCTGAAGGAGGTGGATTGATTTGAACATAATGATAAGAATTTTAAAACTGAGACTGGGAGCCATTGTAGGTCAACGTGCACAAGGATAATGAGTGAGCGGGATTTGGTGTGGGATAGGATATGGGCAATAGTTTTGGATCAGCCCAAGCTTATATTGTGTGAAGGATGGAAGACCCAACCAGGAGAGCATTGAAATAATCAAGTCTGTATGTAACAAAAGCACAGACAAGGTTTCCAGCGGCAGATGTATAAAGAGAAACAAGATGGGTTTCTAGAGGTAGAATGTTCAGCATGGGAGTGAGTCATGGTTTTACTGAGAACAAGGACCTCATAGCCAGATGCAAGGGACTTTTGAATGGACTGGCAGCTACAGAAATATCATGCCCAACAGAAGGCCAAAGGATGGAAAGTTGGGAGTTTGGAAGTGCTGTTGTAAGCGACACAAGGGAGAGATTTATTCCAGGAGCAGACACAATCGGGAAAGAGCATTACCTCCTGGAAATCTGAAAAATAGAACAATAAATGCTGGTCTTACCAGTGAAACTCAAATCCCATGAGCAATTTAAAAAAAGGAAGGATCAGGGATGATTTTGTTGAATGGTAGAGCAGGCTTGAAAGGCTAAATGGGTAATAATTTTTACTGCGTAAAGTTATCGTTTCAGATTCAGAGAAACATAGCAGGATCTTCCAGCCATGCCGGCAGCAGAATTTCCTGCTGCTGCCAAAGTCAATTGACTTTTAGCTGGTTCAAAATTTAGGCCATAGTTCCTGAAGGAAGCTAACTGATTTGAATGTAATAATAATTGTTTTTAAACTGAGATACTGATGGACTGAATTCAGTATAAGTCAATGTGCATAGTGATGATGGGTAAGCAAGGCTTGATGTGAGATAGGATATGGGCAGCAGAGTTTTAGATAATCTTAAATTTAAATTCTCTCAAATAAATGCTGAGGGAATGTTCCCTGCAAGTAAGACTCTACAACACATCAGCCCAAAATAAATGTCAGGGGTGGGCATACCTCAAGTTAGCCAGCTTACCCTGCTTTAATTTTTTGGCCCAAAATGTTGCCGAATCTTCCTTCGGCAATGTGTCAAACATTCCTGCTGAGAGAAATGAGTGAGTTATGCCGAGTGATCGGCTTTCTTCCCAGTGAAAGGAAGGGGGTCTCCATCAGTTGGCTAATAGACCCTCCTCAAACTGTCCAGCAGCTTGCAGAATTAAAACTGCTGGATTGCACGCTAAGCACAGGCCTCTTAAACCACCTGTTAAATAAAAGAAGTGGTGGGAATGAGGGGCGAAATTCTCCTACCCGCCCCGCCACATTTCTGCCCCGACCGGCCGGCGGGAGTCTCCGTAACACCGGCCGGGAAATGGGGTTTCCCATTGTGGGGCAGCCCCACGCCGTCGGGAAACCACCGGGCGCCGGCAAATCGGAGACTCCCGCCGGCGGAGAATGACGCCCCAGGTCTTTAATTACCCAATTAAGGGCCTCAACTGGGTCACAGACAGGCAACCCAACGAAGTTTTGTAAAATTTCAGTGGGGGGGGAGAGGGAGCAAGCAGGCATCAGGTATGCCCCCAATGGCATGGTGCCCTAATTTATGGGCCCACCCACCTGCTTTTCTGCCGGCAGGTGGCCCATCAAATTCAACCCTGAGCGACATTTACAGCGCAGAATGAGGCCATTCAGCCCATCCGTGCAGCAATGTAGTCAGTCCCATTCCCCTGTTCTATCCCCATAGTCCTGCAAGTTCATTTCTTTCAAGTGTCCATCCAACTTCTTTTGAAATCATTGATCATCACACCTTCCATCATCACTCATGGGCATGGGTTTCTGGTCATTGTTACTTGCTCCGTAAGAAAAGTCTTTCTCACATTCCCTATTCACCTCTTGCCCAAAATCTTAAATCTGCGCCCCTAGTCCTTATACCATCAGCTAACGGGAATAGGTTTTCACTGTCCACCTAATTCAAACCTGACATAATCTTGTACACCTCTATTAAATCTCACCATAATCTCTAATATTCCAAGGAGAATAATGCCAGCTTCACCATTTTAATCTTGTAGCTAAAATCCCTCAACCCTGGAACTATTTTGGTAAATCTCCTCTGGAGCCACCCAAGGACCGTTACATTCTTCTTAAGTGTGGTGACCAGACTGGATGCAAGAATCTAGTTTTGGCCTAAGCAGAGCTTTATAAAGATTCAGCATAACTTCTCCCCTTTCGTTCTTAGTGTCTCTCCAGAGGTGAAGTGGGAGTGACTGCTCTTGACACTAAGGCAGCATTTGACCAAGTGTGGCATCAAGCAGCCCTAGCAAAACCAGTCAATAGGAATCGAGGGAAATCTCTTCATTGGTTGTAATCATACCTAACACAAAGGATGTGGATGCTGGAGATGATTATCTAAGTTCTAGGACATCACTGCAGTAGTTCCTCAGGGTAGTATCCAAGGTCCATTCATCTTCAGCTACTTCATCAGTGACCTCTCGTCCATCATAAGGTTAAAAGTGGGGTTGTTCACTGTTGAATGCACAATCTTCAGCACCATTCATGACTCCATAGAATCCCTACAGTGCAGAAGGAGACCATTCAGCCCATCGAGTCTCCTCTGACCCTCCGAACCAGCACCCGCACCCAGGTCCACTCCCCCGCCCCATCCCTGCAACCTCACCTAACCTGCACATCTTTGGACACTGAGGGACAATTCAGTGTGGCCAATCCACCCAACCGGCACACATTTGAACTGTGGGAGGAAACAGGAGTACCCGGAGGAAACCCACAGACATGAGGAGAACATGCAAACTCCACACAGACAGACACCCACGGCTGGAATTGAACCCAAGTCTCTGCGCTGTAAGGCATCAACGCTAACCACTATGCTACTGTGCCGATTCCTCAGATACTGAAGCAGTCCATGTCCAAATGCAGAAAGATGTGGACAATATCCAGACTTGGGCTGACAAGTGGCAAGTAACATTCACAAGTGCCAGGTAATGACTATTTCCAACAAGAGTGAATCTGTGCATCGCCCCAAGGCATTCAATGACATTACCATCGCTGAAAACTCCCACTAATAACATCCTGGGGATTATTACTGACCTGAAACCTAATGGGACCAGCCATATAAGTACGTGGCAATAACAGCAGGTCATAGGCTTGGAATTCTGCGGCAGGTAACTCATCTCCAGACTCTTGAAAGCCTGTCCACCATCTACAAGGCGCAAGTCAGGAGTGTAATGGAATACTCTCTACTTACCTGGATGAGTGCAGCTTCAACAACACTCAAGAAACTTGGCACCATCCAAGACAAAGCAGCCTGCTTGATTAGCACCCCATCCACAAACATTCACTCCCTCCACCACCGCTCACAGTGGACCATTGTGTACCATGTACAAGATGCACTGCAGGAATTCACCAAGGTTCCCTTAGACAGCATCTTCCAAACCCACAACCGCAACCATATAGAAGACAAAGACTGTAGACACCTGGGATCATCACCACCTTGAATTCTCCTCCAAGCTACTCACCATCCTGACTTGGAAATATATTGGTCAAAATCCTGGAACTCCCTCCCTAACAGCACTGCGGGTGTACCTACATGAGATGGACTGCGCCAGTTCTAGGCAGCACAATAATATCTTCTCAAGGGCAATTAGTGATGGACAATAAATGTTGGCCCAACCAATGATGCGCACATCCCATGAATGAATTCAAAAATGTATCCCAAGATGCCATGTTCTTTGTTAATGACTATCAATATGTTCTGCCAACTTCAAAGATCGCTGCATATGCATTCCTCAGGTCCCTCTATTCCTGCAAACCTTTTTAGAACTAAGCCATTTAAGTGTATATTGCCTCTCTCTCTCTCCTTTCTGCCAAAATGCACCACATCACACTTCTTTGTGTTAAATTTCATCTGCCACATGTCTTCCCATTCTGCTCGTCTATCTGTGTTCTTAGTAGTCAACTGGTATAATTCTCACTGTTTGCCACACCCCCACATTAGGTATCATTTGCAAATTTTGAAATGTTATTCTACTTCGCAATATCCAAATCGTTCCTAAATGGCAAAAAATGCAGTAGTTCTAGCACTAATCCTGCCAGTTTTCTATCCACGTAGATACTGACATTCCTATTTCATGATCATCAATGTTGTCCACCAGGCGTTCATGTGATAATTTGGCAAACACTTCCTTAAAATCCATATAGCCAACATCCACTGCATTCTCTTTATCAATTTACTTTGTTGCTACATCAGAAAACAAATAAGATTAGTCAAGCACTGCCTTTTACAAATCTGTCTTGGTTGTCCTTAATTAACTCAATCCTCTCCCAGTACCTGGTGATGTTTTCCTTGATTATTGTTTCTAAAACCTTACATGCTACTGATTTTAAACTAGCTGGCCTGTAGTTGCTAGGGCTGTCCTTGCATCCTTTCTTGGATATGGATGTCACATTTACCAGCCTTCAATCTTCTGGCACTTCCCCGTATCTAGTGCAGATATATCTTTCACTGGGGTGGCGCGGTGGCGCAGTGGTTAGCACTGCTGACTCACGGCACCGAGAACCCGGGTTCTATCCTGGCCCAGGGTCACTGTCAGCGTGGAGGTTGCACATTCTTCCTGTGTCTGCATGGGTCTCACCCCCACAACCCAAAGATGTGCAGGATAGGTGGATTTGCCACGCTATATTGCCCCTTAATTGGAAAAAAAGAATTGGGCACTCTAAATTTATTTAAAAAAAGATACATCTTTCACAGAGAGTGCAAGTGGATTGAGAAAATGTCGTGGTGATGATGTCACTGGACTAATAATTCAGCGACCCAGACTAATGGAGCACAGGATCAGATCCCACCACTGCAGCTGGTGGAATTTAAATTTAATTAGTAAACTCTGGAATTGAAAGCTAGTATCAGTGAGCATGAAGCTAATATTAATTGTTATAAAAACCCATCTGGTTCACTAATGTACTTCAGGGAATGAAATCTACCATCCATACCTGGTCTGGCCTACATGTGACTCCAGACCCCCAGCAATGTGGTTAACTTTTTAAAAATGCCCGCTGACATGGCCGAGTAAGACTCTGAGTTCAAGGACAATTAGGAATGGGCAACAAATATTGGCATTACTAGTAACGCCTACATCCCATGATAGAACTTTTTAAAATTCTCCTATTTCTTTTGTTCTTATGTCAACTTTGTGATTCATGGACAAAGACATCCAGGTCTCCCTGAATAGCAAGCAGCCTTTGCCAGTCTCAGCATTTTAAAAACATTCTCACCGGAATTCTCCGTCAACGGAATCCTCCGGTCCGCTGGTAGCACATCCACGGGTTTCCTGACGGCGTGGGGTGGCCACAATGGGAAATCCCATTAGCCGGATGCAGAAACGGAGAATCGCACTGCCGGCGTGGTCGGGCCATGCCGGAAAATGCGGCTGGTGGAGGGGAGAATCCCACCCTCTGTTTTTCTATTTTTTTCTTTGAAAGCAGATAACCATGTGGATTGCATGTCCCACATTATAATCCATTTGTTATATTCTTGACCACTCATTGAAACTGTCCATAACCTTTTGCGGCCTCTTTGCATACTCCTGATAGCTTACTGTCCTACCTAAATTTGTAGCATCACACATGATAGGATAAACCTTCGCCTTCAGGTGATTATGTAAAATGGATAGAAGTGAGTAGGCAGCTCAATTTACTTTTCTGTCAATTTTTACTTCGATTGATGTTACGGTTTACTCCAACATGATTGTTCTAATTGGGAAATTTCATATAGAATGGGCACTTGGCCAATTCAATAGTAGATCCTGAAATTCAAATTATGGTTTATAATGGACGTGTAACATTCATTTAATCATTGTATAAACAAAATGTTTCTCTTAAAGGATTATATAAATGCAATTCTCAGTGTATAGTCATGGAAGACCATTTTATCCTGTGTCCTAATTTAGAACTGTGTTGCGGGAACTGAACTCCAGACACATATTGCAAATACCTCTGAATTTGTAAAAAAAGATGCTCATGTCTGTCAATTGAGAAAGTTAGGCCAAATATAAGTTTTTTAAATCTGTAAATGCTAGAAACCTGAAATGAAAATAAAAAATGCTGGTCATAAACAGCAGCACTTGTTTTTATTGTTCACAAATGTGGATTAATCAGCAGTATATTTCAAGAATTTTCTGTTTTTAATATGCACCTAATTCTTGTTTGCACTAGAAGCATAACTATGGGAAACTCGAAGATGTCTATCATGCAAATTTCATTCTTGAGTTATATCAGGATAAAAACTTATTGGCCCTGATTTAAATAAATGGGAACAAAGTCCATAGCGAGTATATTTAGCCTCGTGTTTCCCGGCGTTCGCAGCACTGAGAAACCGTTATTTAATGGGCCCCGGTTAGATTGGGGGCCTCAGCGGGGAACATGCAGTCGAATCCACACACAGTCCCATTTTCTGCACTGAGGAGTTCCACGATCACTGGAGCCCCCGACGCAACTCCGACTTCCCGGTCCCAAGCCTCAACACATTATGAGGGGGTACCTGGGCCAGATCTCTGGAGCTCCTGATGCAACCCCCGACCCCCCCACACACTTTGAGGGGGAATCTGCCCCCCCCCCTCCCCCCACACAGGGTACCTCTGGCCCAATTGCCGCCAAGTGGAAAATGCCAGCATGGCACCTTGGCAGTGCGAACCTGGTACCCTGGCAGTGCCCCTGCCAGCTGGCAGTGTCACCTGGGCACTTTAGCAGTGCCAGGCCAGTACACAAGCTAGTACTCCTGGGGTGGAAGGCTGGCAGTGCCAGGGTGGCCAGGTAGCACCAGGGTACCACCCTGCCAAGAGGGCAAGCAGCTGGGCATCTCCGATATCCTGGGAGACTCTCATGAGTGTCATTCCTTCTGGTCCCCGTTTGTGGAGAACAGTACTGAACAATGCTCGCACTCGCCTGAGGTCTCTGGTGGGCGGGATCTTACGAGGTGTGGCGAGCCAGGTAAATCCCAGGAGCAGGGTCTCCTAGCTTCTATCGACCATGTTGCGCCAGGGCGCACTGCCTTTCAGGCGCAATGTGGCCATTTTTTTGGCAACATGTTTCATATTAATGCAACATGGAGTTGGAGCAGTAGAGTTATAAATTCAGGCCAGTTTCTTTATATCTCTGCTATTTCTTTCCAGACAAGAAAGGGTGTCAGTTGGGAGACTGGACTTTCTTTGCGCAATTTTCTACTCTGGCTATCTATGTGGACCAATTTTTACATCTGAAGTCTTAAAGTGTAAATTTTGCCAAGTGTGATCTTGGCTTAACATAACTATATTGATCAATACCAGTTGCTTGGGTTATCAGGATTTCAGCAAGTTTAATGCAGTCTTGTCCAGAGGTAATGGTACAACAATATTTAACGGTATGGTGATCCTCAGGTTAAATCACCACCATTCAGCTCTCCCCCTCAAAGAGGAAAGCAGCCTATGATCATCTAGGACTATAGCGATTTTACTTTACTGAAAAAAACAGAACACCTTGTTCTATGCTACTGTGTTTAGATAAGAAGCTAGAAAATATAAATCAATGGGATAGGTGAATACCAGTTGCAGCTGGTCACTACAAAGATAAACTATTCTATAAAGCAATATTATAGGCATCATTAGTCATAATTACATAATAATATGCTGAACAGAATGCACTTGCATCAATTGGGAATGGTGCACAAAGGATCAGACAACTTATGAACTCTACCAAGCTCTAGAAGCAGTTCATAAAGCAACTGCCGAGCATATTCAGATTCATATGATGACACCTTCTACAGCAGAATGACCAGATGACACAGATGGGGCAAACTCAAGTAAAGAAAGGCCTCTTTTGTGTAAATCCTTGGACCATATTCAAAACCCATTCAAGCAACAAATTGGGGAAATCTGTGCAAGTAGCACTACATTTTGCTCTTTTGTTTGTAAGTCAATGCATCCATTTGGCAAAATAAAAACAGACACATTCTGCTTCCACTCATAAACTGCAGTAAGGCAACAAGAATGTTTCTACCTAATTAGGTTTAAAATCTTAAATGTTCTTCTTTACATGTTTACCCTTTTCTATCTTCCAACCTTATTTCAGATAAATAATTTCTGTGACTGGGAAAATACCGGAATGTTCCATTTATAAAATGCATTTCAATGTTTAGAACTGCTAGCTCTGCCTCAGCCACAACAACAGCAGTAGCTCCAATCTAATGAAGCTTAGGTGATTTACGTCACCAAATATTTTATGAAATCTGGTATCACTGAGCAGTACTGATAATTCAGCTTTAAATGAACCCTTTTATGGCACCTAACAATGGTGACTAAAATTTCACCAGTGCATGTTTAAAGGGTTAAGACAAGAACACGGTTAAGGTAATCACAGCAGTCACCCAATACTGTAATCTGCATAGACTAAAGCATTTGTCATCATTAGCTTCAGTACTGACAGTTGGCACCCAGGGTGTCCCAGTGCTGTAGGAGTGGCAGTAACAGATCTCTCAGCAGAGTTCATCAGGGCTAAGCCTCATCATTATTTAATTTTATTATCTTTTTGTCAATGACATTTGATTGTAAGGTATCTAACCTTAATAGTGACAGTAATTTTTGTAAATCACCAAAAATGTCTTCCAGAATATCTGTTAACACTATCATCCCGAACAGATAATTCCAAAAAGGGTGCAATCTCTACTACAAGGCATATATTATTTTTTTATTTTTCTGTTACACTAATCACATTTTTATTGTGCTCATAAAGTTCTAAGTATTTAATGCCGCAATAAAAACCTAACAGCCTAAACTGTGTCCTTCTAAATCATGGTGGAATAATTATACGAAAGACACAAAGAAATTTATCAATGTCTGCTGAAAGCAATCTCCTGCCACTGAAAAACTAAACCATTTTAGTAATTTTCTGCATTATTATGTAAACTAGTTTTCCAAAATAAAATAAAATTGTGTTAATGTAAAATCTATGCAAATTCATGCAGTCATTTATCAGAAAAGCTGACAACCATTCCATATTGGTGGAGAAAAATCAAACAGTCTCAAGAATGGAGGCAATTAATTATTTTGTATTTTCTGTTCTTCTGTCCTGAGGCAGAAAAGTTATCCATCCAGTTAAAAAAGCAAGAAAAATAGAGAGTTTTTTTCCCTTTTAAACACATATGGCTTTTGCTTGCAATAGCGATCACCACAAGGTCTACAGATGCCCGTGGCCAAATTGTACACCCGCAGATGCACACAAGGGAAAATTCCATTAACACAGTGTGGCCAGAAAAACAAATGAAAGTACTGAATTTATATAAAAGCAGCAGCCTTCTTATTCACGCAGACAGCAGATTTGGGGAACAATACATTATTTTCAATTTCCATTTCCTTAGCCAGCACACTCGACAAAAAGACATAATACTTACAATACAAGTAATGATTCCAAATTGAAAAAGCAGAACATAACTTTGAAGAAAATTTGCTTGGCACACACCAGAAATTTTACACTGATGTTTAAACTACACTTTATTTTAGAAAACAGCTCACAGCAAAGACTACATTCAGAGGAATGTTCACTCAGCAGGAATACGGATTTCCACCCATACAAGAACACGTTTATTTGAAATAGATTTGATTAAAATCTGTTAGGGTTAGGGTTAGCTACAACTTCTTATTATGCTGTAGCTATTTCTTAATTTGTCATTTATATTGTGTCTTTCACAACCTTGGGATATCCCAAAGTGTTCACATTTAATTAAAACTTTTGGAGTACACACTGTTGTAATGTAGGAAAACATAACAATCATTTCTGCACAGCAAGGTCTCACAAAAAGCAACAAGACAAGTTGCTAGGTTATCCATTTTTGGTAGCATCTAAGAGATAAATATTGACCAGGAACACAGGAGAATTTCCATGCTCTGCTTCAAAAGGTGCTGTGGGATACTTTATGTCCACTTGAGAGCAGAGAGAGCTGTAGTTTAATGTCTCATATGAAAAATGGCACCTCCAAAGGTGCAACACTCTCTCAACAGCATACTTAAGTGTCAGCCTAGATTATATGATTAAATCTCTGGAGTAGGCCTTAAACCCACAATTTCATGACTCAGGAGAGAGTACTATCAATGAGCTAAATCTGACAGTTTGCACCACTAAATGCAAAGGAAGCACTGATACATAACATAATTCCAGACAAATAATAATTATAGAAAGTTCAAAACTTTGTTTTTTGGAGGAAACTCACCAAATTATCACCCAGGACAATAAAATGCAGGAGATTGGGAAACGTTCATTTTGTCACTTATGAACTTTTGTATTCATGATTTTATACTTTGCTGCCTACACAGATCACACAGCAGATTATTCTCCCTCATTGTTGTAAAAGTAATGAGTAAAATAAATAGTGAATTTCCAAGACTAAAACAAAGTTGGAAATGCTAGTTCAAAGATCCATATTTATAGACATTAAATAAAGCCATAAACATAAGCTAAAAGGTTGTTATGTTAATTGCGTAGCTAATATCATCATTTGTATTTGAAAAACTATAATATAGAGAGATGTGGAGCTATTTAAGAGTTATAATGATTGAAGACACTGCACAGTGGCTAAATGGATAATGAGAAACAAGTTTAAAGCACCATATATTTGAATGCCCAATCTCAAACATACAGAGGAACGTAGGAATTAGGAGCAGAAGTAGGCAATTCAACCCTTCAAGCCTGCTCCGCCATTCAATTAGATCATGGCTGATCTCTTCCTGGTCTCAAATCCACCTACCCACCTGTTGTCCATCTCCCTTTAATCTGTTTTTTTATCGAAAATATATCTCTTTCTTGAAACCTTTTAGTGACTCAGATTCCACTGCACGATGGGGCAGCGAGTTCCACAAATTCACCACCCTTTGCGAGATGTAGTTCCTCTTCATCTAGATTCTAAATCTACCGCCTCGCAACCTATATCTGTGACCTCTCATTCTAGATTGCCCTACAAAGGGGAACATTTACGTTGACTTTATCAATCCCATTTAGTATCTTCTCTACCACGATCAGTTCCCCTCTCATCCTTCTAAACTCCAGCGAGTATGAGCCCAAACTGTTTCACCTCTCCTCATACGTCAACCCTTTCATCCCTGGAATCAATCTGGTGAACCTCCTCTCACCTGTCTCCAATGCCACCACACACGGCAGCACAGTGGTTAGCATTGTTGCTTCACAGCGCCTGTGTCTGCGTCGGTTTCTTCCGGGTGCTCCGGTTCCCACCCACAAGTCTCGAAAGATGCGCTGTTAGGTGAATTGGGCATTCTAAATTCTCCCTCCGTATACAAAGAACAATACAGCACAGGAACAGGCCCTTCGGCCCTCCAAGCCTGCGCCGATCTCATATCTATCTACACCAACCAACTGTATCCTTCTTTACCCCGTATGTTCATGTGTCCATCCAGATATGTCTTAAAGGTCGCTAACGTATCTGCCGCAACCACCTCACTTGGCAGTGCATTCCAGGCCACCACCAGCCTCTGTGTAAAAAACTTCCCCCGCATTTCTCCGCTCAACCTGTCCCCCCCTCACCTTGAACTTGTGCCCCCTTGTAAATTTAAATTCCGCCCTGGGAAAAAGCCTCCAACTGTTTACCCTATCTATATCTCTAATAATTTTATAAACTTCAATCAGGTTGCCCCTTAGCCTCCGTCTGTCTAGGGAGAACAATCCCAGTTTGTTCAGTCTCTCCTCAAAGCTAATACCCTCCATACCAGGCAACATAGAACATAGAACATTACAGCGCAGTACAGGCCCTTCGGCCCTCGATGTTGCGCCGACCTGTGAAACCACTCTAAAGCCCATCTATACTATTCCCTTATCGTCCATATGTCTATCCAATGACCATTTGAATGCCCTTAGTGTTGGCGAGTCCACTACTGTTGCAGTTTACTCTCTGAGTAAAGAACCTTCCTCTGACACCTGTCTTATATCTATCTCCCCTCAATTTAAAGCTATGTCCCCTCGTGCTAGACATCACCATCCGAGGAAAAAGGCTCCCACTGTCCACCCTATCCAATTCTCTAATCATCTTGTATGCCTCAATTAAGTCACCTCTTGACCTTCTTCTCTCTAACGAAAACAGCCTCAAGTCCCTCAGCCTTTCCTCAAGATCTTCCCTCCATACCAGGCAACATTCTGGTAAATCTCCTCTGCACCCTTTCCAATGCTTCCACATCCTTCCTATAATGCGGCGACCAGAATTGCACGCAATACTCCAAATGCGGCCACACCAGAATTTTGTACAGCTGCAACATGACCTCATCAGAGGGTTAGATAGGGTGGACAGTGAGAGCCTTCTCCCGCGGATGGAAATGGCTAGCACGAGGGGACATAGCCTTAAACTGAGGGGTAATAGATATAGGACAGAGGTCAGAGGTAGGTTCTTTACGCAAAGAGTGGTGAGGCCGTGGAATCCCCTACCTGCAATAGTAGTGAACTCGCCAACATTGAGGGCATTTAAAAGTTTATTGGATAAGCATATGATAATGGCATAGTGTAGGTTAGATGGCTTTTGTTTTTTGACGTCCCATGTCGGTGCAACATCGTGGGCCGAAGGGCCTGTACTGCGCTGTATCGTTCTATGTTCTATGGCTCCGAAAATCAATCCCTCTACCAATAAAAGCTAACACACCGTACGCCTTCTTAACAACCCTCTCAACCTGGGTGGCAACTTTCAGGGATCTATGTACATGGACACCGAGATCTCTCTGCTCATCCACACTGCCAAGAATCTTACCATTAGCCCAGTACCCTGTCTTCCTGTTATTCCTTCCAAAATGAATCACCTCACACTTTTCTGCATTAAACTCCATTTGCCACCTCAGCTCAGCGCTGCAGCTTATCTATGTCCCTCTGTAACTTGTAACATCCTTCCGCACTGTCCACAACTCTACTGACTTTAGTGTCATCTGCAAATTTACTCGCCCATCCTTCTACGCCCTCCTCCAGGTCATTTATAAAAATGACAAACAACAGTGGCCCCAAAACAGATCCTTGTGGTACACCACTAGTAACTGGCCTCCAGTCTGAACATTTCCCATCAACCACCACCCTTTGCCTTCTTCCAGCTAGCCAATTTCTGATCCAAACTGCTAAATCACCCTGAATCCCATGCCTCCGTATTTTCTGCAGTAGCCTACCGTGGGGAACCTTCTCAAACGCTTTACTGAAATCCATACACATCACATCAACTGCTTTACCCTCACCCACCCGTTTGGTCACCTTCTCAAAGAACTCAATAAGGTTTGTGAGGCACGACCTACCCTTCACAAAACCGTGTTGACTATCTCTAATCAAATTATTCCTTTCCAGATGATTATACATCCTATCTCTTATAAACCTTTCCAAGATTTTGCCCACAACAGAAGTAAGGCTCACTGGTCTATAGTTACCGGGGTTGTCTCTACTCCCCTTCTTGAACAAGGGGACAACATTTGCTATCCTCCAGTCTTCTGGCACTATTCCTGTAGACAAAGATGACTTAAAGATCAAAGCCAAAGGCTCAGCAATCTCCTCCCTAGCTTCCCAGAGAATCCTAGGATAAATCCCATCCGGCCCAGGGGACTTATCTATTTTCATACTTTCCAGAATTGCTAACACCTCCTCCTTATGAACCTCAAGCCCTTCTAGTCTAGTAGCCTGAATCTCAGTATTCTCCTCGACAACACTGTCTTTTTCCTGTGTGAATACTGATGAAAAATATTCTCCTATCTCCTCGGACTCCAAGCACAACTTCCCACTACTGTCCTTGACTGGCCCGACTCTTACCCTAGTCATTCGTTTATTCCTGACATATCTATAGAAAGCTTTAGGGTTATCCTTGATCCCACCTTCTCCTCCACTACCCTGGCTAAGATCGCGAACACTCCTGCCCAGAATCTTCCCAATGTTTCGCAACCCCAAAACATATGCACATGATTCGCTGGCCCCTGCCCACACCTCTCATACTCATCTGTTACCCCCTGAAAGAACCCACTCATTCTCGCCCGAGTCATATGCACTCTGTGCACCACCTTAAACTGTATCAGGCTCATGCTTGCACAAGAGGAGGTCCCGTTTACCCTTCGTAGTGTATCACTCCATACGCCCCAATTGATTGCCCCTCCCAACTCCACTTCCCGTTTCTCCTTGATCTTCAACACCTGCTCACCTCCCTGCTCCCCCAGCCACTTGTATATATCCCCAATTCTTCCCTCCCCTTCCACATCCGGAAGCAGCAGTTGCTCCAGCAGGGTGTACCCCGGCAACCTAGGGAACCCCTTCGCACAAAGTCCCTAAACTGCAGCTATCTGAACTCACTGCTCCTCGGCAGCTCTACCCTCTCCCTTAATCATTCTCCTTTGTGAATACCGATGCAAAATACTCATTCAGGATCTCACCTACTTCCTTTGGTTCGACACAAAATTTCTCCCCTTTGTCCTTGAGTGGACCAACTCTTTCTCTAGCTACCCTCTTGTTCCTAATATACGTATAAAATGCCTTGGGATTCTCCTTAATAGTCTGCCAAGAACATTTTGTGACCCTTTTTTGCTCTCCTCATTTCCTGCTTGAGCTTTTTTCTACTTTCCTTGTATTCCTTGTATTCCTCGAGTGCTTCATCTGCTTTTAGTTGCCTCTACCTCATGGATGCCTCTTTTTTCTTTTTGACAAGATTCGCAATTTCCCTGGTCATCCTTGGTTCCTGAATCCTGTCTTTCCTGTTCTTCCTTTTTACCGGCACATGCCTGTCCTGCACTCCCATCAACTGTTTCTTAAAAGACTCCCACATGCCAAATGTGGATTTCCCCTCAAACAGCCTCTCCCAAACAACAGCCTCTAAATCCTGCCTAATCTGGTTGTAGTTAGCCTTCCCCCAATTTAGCACCTTAACCCGAGGACAACACTCGTCCTTTTCCATGAGTATCCAAAAGCTTATGGAATTGTGGTCACTGTTCACCGCATGTTCTCCCACTGTAACCTTGGTGACCTGACCGGGCTCGTTTCCTAGTATTAGGTCCAATATAGCCCCTTCTCCAGTTGGACTATCCAGATATTGTTCCAAAAAACCTTCTTGGACACACTTAACAAATTCCTTACCATCTAAACCCCTAGCCCTCAGGGATTTCCAGCCAATATGAGGAAAATTAAACTCTCCCACTACAACAACCCTATTATTTCTACATCCCGAACAGGCGCTGGAATGTGGCGACGGGGCTTTTCACAGTAACGTCATTGCAGTGTTAATGTAAGCCTACTTGTGACAATTAAGATTATATTATTATTATCCTTTCTAAAATAAGGAGACAAAAACTGGACACAATACTCCAGATGTGGTCTCACCAACACCCTATACAATTGCAACAAAACTTCTTTACTTTTATACTCCAGTCCTTTTGCAATAAACACGAACATTCCATTTACCGTTTTTATTCATGCTGTACCTGCATGACGACTTTCTCCGATTCATGAACGTTTTCCAGCGAGTGGAACTCCTCAGTGCAGTAAATGGGGCTAAGTGCGACCTCTTCGGGGAGTTCCCCAGAGACAGCGAATATAACCAGAGTCCGAGTAGATAAACATGGTGTCTCTCAGCACTGCGAGTGCCAGGAAACACTCGGCTAAACGCGCTTGTTACGGGACACTGTTCCCATTCGATTAGATTGCACCCTGTATGTTTTCACGAAAGAGTTAAGTATGGCTCTTGGGGCTAAAGGGATCAAAGGATATGAGGGGGAGGGGGGGGGGGGAAACGGAAACAGGTTCATAGAATCCCTACAGGGCAGAAGGAGGTCATTCGGCCCATCGAGTCTGCACTGACCCTCTGAAAGAGCACCTCCCTTCACAGGAAGAATCCCCCGCCCTATCCTCGCAATCCCACCTAGGGGCAATTTAGCACGGCCAATCTACCTAACCTGCACATCTTTGGACTGTGGGAGTAAACCGGAGCACCGGAGGCAACCCACGCAGGCACGGGGAAAATGTGCAAACTTCACACCCAGAGTCACCTGAGGTCGGAATCAAAACCAGGTCTCTGGCCGTGTCAAACAGCAGTGCTAACCACTGTGCCACCGTGCCACCCTACTGAGTTTGATGATTGGCCATGATCATAATGAATGGCAGAGTAGGTTTGAAGGGCCAAATGTCCTCCTCCTGCTCCTATTTCCTATGTTTTGATGAGTAAAGACGTCTTCGCTCAAAAAACACTTCTGAATTTGCTTTCGCTAAGTTAAACTGATATCCTGTTTACTGATCTGACTGACGATGGAGTAATATTCTGTCTTCACCTTATCTGCGCCAATAAATATATAATTCACCAAAACGAGATCTCTGCTTAATCATATTCTCTCTCAACTGCAGAATTTAGGCATGATTGATTTTCCTCCTTATCCATTCAGTTTACACTTTGGATCACCTTTGTTGCTTTTCTCTGTATCCTTTCCAATACATATATATCCCTTCTGAAGCATGGTACCAAGAATTCCACATAACGTTCCCAGTGAGGTCTTGAAATGCTCCAGGATAATGCCTGCAAATTTATTTTCCACAGTTCTGGCTGTCTGTGTGGGTTTCCTCCCACAAGTCCCGAAAGACGTGCTGTTAGGTAATTTGGGCATTCTGAATTCTCCCTCTGTGTACCCGAACAGGCGCCAGATTGTGGCGACTAGGGGCTTTTCACAGTAACTTCACTGCAGTGTTATTGTCAGCCTACTTGTGACAATAAAGATTATTATTATTACATTCTACACTTCTCAACAACAACACTTGCATTTATATAGCACTTTTAATGGCCAAGTTATCAAACAATGAAAGTGCCAAAGCCATTCATTTCATTGTGCACCTCCACTATACATCTCAATATGCAATGTCTGCCATCCATGACTCAATTGGGGGGACTTTAACTAGCCCAATGTCGACTTAGATAATGTTAGGGTATAGGGTCAGGAGGAGAAGGAATTTATGAAATGTGTCTATGGGAACTTCCTTTATCAGTGTGTTCTTGATACAACTAGCAAAGAGGCATTGCTGGATCTGATGCTGGGGAATGAGATGGGCCAAGTGGACCAAACATCTGTGGAAGTAAGAGTGATCATAGTGTCATAGGTTTAGATTAGTAATGGAGAAGAGCAAAGAACAATCAAAAATAGAACTTCTAAATTGGAAGAGGACAACTTTAATGAGATAAGCCGGATCTAACAAGGGGGAAAAAGAAGGAAAGACTGACAGGAAAAACTGCGACAATGGTTGATCATTGGGGAGAAGCTGTTTCAAGTGGAGGCTCGGTACATTCCAACAGCGAGAACAGCATGGGAGCCAAAGCCGCACTTCTTGGATGATGAGGGAGTTAAAGAATATGAAACAAAACAGCTTGCAACTGGCGAAGAGATAATATGAGAATTAAATGGCAATTAACATAAAATGATATCTAAAAATGATCAACTGACATGCAAATAGTAAGTGGGCAGGAAGAACAGACAAGGGAGTGATGCATGCTTAGAGGCACAAGGTGAGGCTAGAATACATAGTGAGTACTTTGTATAGGTGTTTAGTTAGGAAGAGAATGTTGACAACTGAAGAAGTAGAGGTGAAAGTGGATGAGGTAACAATTGATAGGAAGGATGTACTAGAAAAGCTATCTATACTTAGAATGGAGAAGTCCTGCTACAATTTCATTTTAGGTTGCTAAGGGAAATGGGCATGCAGATGTGGAAAGGTTACCATAACCTCTCAATCTTCCCTAGTTATGGGAGAGATGCCAATGGATTACAGAATGGCAAATGGCATAGATAGAGACAATATTGACTTAATGGCATAGTAATAAAGAGTGTTTAGGGACATGGGACCTGGGTTTCATGCACATGCATCTTTGAAGATGGCAGGACGCATTTGGGATCTTGGGCTTCATAACTGGAGGTATTAAGTACAAACCAGGGAACTTGTGCTGATCTTTTCTAAAGCTCTGTCTAGGCCACAATAAAAGAGAATTATGTTCAGTTCTGGTTACCGCACTTTAGGAGGGATGTAAGGGTCTTCATAGAATATCATAGAATTTACAGTGCAGAAGGAGGTCATTCGGCCCATCGAGTCTGCACCAGCTCTTGGAAAGAGCACCCTACTTAACCCCACCCTCCACTCTATCCCCATAACCCTGCAACCCCATCTAACCTAAGGCCAATTTAGCCTGGCCAATCCATCTCACCTGCACGTCTTTGGACTGTGGGAGGAAACTGGAGCACCCGGAGGAACCCCACGCAGACACGGGGAGAACATGCAGACTCCGCACAGACAGTGACCCAATCGGGAATCGAACCTGGGACCCTGGCACTATGAAACCATAGTGCTAACCACTATGCTACCATGCTGTCCCTCATTGATGGCCATAGAGTATATTTACTAGAATGGTTCCAGGGATAAGGCGTTTTATCTCTAAGGCTATATTTGGAAATAACCACCTGCTTATTTCCTCAAAGAACTCTAATAAATTTCTCAAACTCAATTTAACTTTCATTGTTGATTCTGTTTGATTGTATTATGATTTTGTAAATGTCCTGTTATTACTTCCTTAATAATGGATTTCAGCATTTCCCTTTGATAGCTGGTAGTCCAATTGGCCTGTCAATTCCTGCTTTCTATCTACCTTGTTTCCCGAATAGAGATGTTACAATTGTAGTTTTCCAATCGACTGGGACCTAGGAAATTTAGGAAATTTTGGAACATCCATCCACCATTTCTGCAGCCACCTCTTTTAATACCCGACGATGCAGGCCTTCAAGTCATAGGGGCTCATCGGTCCTTAAAGTCCCATTAGGTTACTG